>NC_092011.1:23203115-23452233 GCF_044704955.1 Pristiophorus japonicus | reverse complement strand
CCAGTGAGAGTCGGTGTGTGTGGGACCTGTACCCCAGTGAGAGTCAGTGTGTGTGGGACCTGTACCCCAGTGAGAGTCAGTGTGTGTGGGACCCGTACCCCAGTGAGAGTCGGTGTGTGTGGGACCTGTACCCCAGTGAGGGTCAGTGTGTGTGGGACCTGTACCCCAGTGAGAGTCAATGTGTGTGGGGACCCGTACCCCCAGTGAGAGTCAGTGTGTGTGGGGACCTGTACCCCAGTGAGAGTCAATGTGTGTGGGAGCCTTACACCAGTGAGAGTCAGTGTGTGTGGGACCCGTACCCCAGTGAGAGTCAGTGTGTGTGGGACCTGTACCCCAGTGAGAGTCAGTGTGTGTGGGACCTGTACCCCAGTGAGAGTCAGTGTGTGTGGGACCTGTACCCCAGTGAGAGTCAATGTGTGTGGGACCCGTACCCCAGTGAGAGTCAATGTGTGTGGGACCCGTACCCCCAGTGAGAGTCGGTGTGTGTGGGACCTGTACCCCAGTGAGAGTCGGTGTGTGTGGGACACGTACCCCAGTGAGAGACAGTGTGTGTGGGACCTGTACCCCAGTGAGAGTCAATGTGTGTGGGACCCGTACCCCAGTGAGAGTCAGTGTGTGTGGGACCCGTACCCCAGTGAGAGTCAATGTGTGTGGGACCCGTACCCCAGTGAGAGTCAGTGTGTGTGGGACCCGTACCCCAGTGAGAGTCAGTGTGTGTGGGACCCGTACCCCAGTGAGAGTCATGTGTGTGTGGGACCCGTACCCCAGTGAGAGTCAGTGTGTGTGGGACCCGTACCCCAGTGAGAGTCAGTGTGTGTGGGACCCGTACCCCAGTGAGAGTCAGTGTGTGTGGGACCCGTACCCCAGTGAGAGTCAGTGTGTGTGGACCCGTACCCCAGTGAGAGTCGGTGTGTGTGGGAGCCATACCCCAGTGAGAGTCAGTGTGTGTGGGACCCGTACCCCAGTGAGAGTCAGTGTGTGTGGGACCCGTACCCCAGTGAGAGTCAGTGTGTGTGGGACCCGTACCCCAGTGAGAGTCAGTGTGTGTGGGACCCGTACCCCAGTGAGAGTTAGTGTGTGTGGGACCCGTACCCCAGTGAGAGTCGGTGTGTGTGGGACCCATACCCCAGTGAGAGTCAGTGTGTGTGGGACCCGTACCCCAGTGAGAGTCAGTGTGTGTGGGACCCGTACCCCAGTGAGAGTCAGTGTGTGTGGGACCCGTACCCCAGTGAGAGTCAGTGTGTGTGGGACCCGTACCCCAGTGAGAGTCAGTGTGTGTGGGACCCGTACCCCAGTGAGAGTCAGTGTGTGTGGGACCCGTACCCCAGTGAGAGTCGGTGTGTGTGGGACCCGTACCCCAGTGAGAGTCGGTATGTGTGGGACCCGTACCCCAGTGAGAGTCAGTGTGTGTGGGACCCGTACCACAGTGAGAGTCGGTATGTGTGGGACCCGTACCCCAGTGAGAGTCAGTGTGTGTGGGACTGTACCCCAGTGAGAGTCAGTGTGTGTGGGACCCGTACCCCAGTGAGAGTCGGTATGTGTGGGACCCGTACCCCAGTGAGAGTCGGTATGTGTGGGACCCGTACCCCAGTGAGAGTCAGTGTGTGTGGGACCCTACCCCAGTGAGAGTCAGTGTGTGTGGGACCCGTACCCCAGTGAGAGTCAGTGTGTGTGGGACCCGTACCCCAGTGAGAGTCAGTGTGTGTGGGACCCGTACCCCAGTGAGAGTCAGTGTGTGTGGGGACCCTACCCCAGTGAGAGTCGGTATGTGTGGGACCCGTACCCCAGTGAGAGTCAGTGTGTGTGGGACTGTACCCCAGTGAGAGTCAGTGTGTGTGGGACCCTACCCCAGTGAGAGTCAGTGTGTGGGACACGTACCCCAGTGAGAGTCAATGTGTGTGGGACCCGTACCCCAGTGAGAGTCAATGTGTGTGGGACCCGTACCCCAGTGAGAGTCGGTGTGTGTGGGACCTGTACCCCAGTGAGAGTCGGTGTGTGTGGGACACGTACCCCAGTGAGAGACAGTGTGTGTGGGACCTGTACCCCAGTGAGAGTCAATGTGTGTGGGACCCGTACCCCAGTGAGAGTCAGTGTGTGTGGGACCCGTACCCCAGTGAGAGTCAATGTGTGTGGGACCCGTACCCCAGTGAGAGTCAGTGTGTGTGGGACCCGTACCCCAGTGAGAGTCAGTGTGTGTGGGACCCGTACCCCAGTGAGAGTCAGTGTGTGTGGGACCCGTACCCCCAGTGAGAGTCAGTGTGTGTGGGACCCGTACCCCAGTGAGAGTCAGTGTGTGTGGGACCCGTACCCCAGTGAGAGTCAGTGTGTGTGGGACCCGTACCCCAGTGAGAGTCAGTGTGTGTGGGACCCGTACCCCAGTGAGAGTCGGTGTGTGTGGGACCCATACCCCAGTGAGAGTCAGTGTGTGTGGGATCCATACCCCAGTGAGAGTCGGTGTGTGTGGGACCCATACCCCAGTGAGAGTCAGTGTGTGTGGGACCCTACCCCAGTGAGAGTCGGTGTGTGTGGGACCCTACCCCAGTGAGAGTCAGTGTCGGCTCCCTCCCCCCCCCCCCGTGTTCGGTCGGCTCCCTCCTCCTCCTCCTCTCCCCCCCCCCCCGTGTTCGGTCGGCTCCCTCCTCCCTCCTCCCCCCCCCCCCTCCCCGTGTTCGTTCGGCTCCCTCCTCCCCCCCCCCGTGTTCGGTCGGCTCCCTCCTCCCTCCTCCCCCCCCCCCTCCCCGTGTTCGTTCGGCTCCCTCCTCCCCCCCCCCCCGTGTTCGGTCGGCTCCCTCCTCCCCCCCCCCCCGTGTTCGGTCGGCTCCCTCCTCCCTCCTCTCCCCCCCCCCGTGTTCGGTCGGCTCCCTCCTCCCTCCTCTCCCCCCCCCCCCGTGTTCGGTCGGCTCCCTCCTCCCTCCTCCCCCCCCCCCCCCCCGTGTTCGGTCGGCTCCCTCCTCCCCCCTCCCCCGTGTTCGGTCGGCTCCCTCCTCCCCCCCCCCCCGTGTTCGGTCGGCTCCCTCCTCCCCCCCCCCCCGTGTTCGGTCGGCTCCCTCCTCCCTCCTCCCCCCCCCCCCCCCGTGTTCGGTCGGCTCCCTCCTCCCTCCTCCCCCCCCCCCCGTGTTCGGTCGGCTCCCTCCTCCCCCCCCCCCCCGTGTTCGGTCGGCTCCCTCCTCCCCCCCCCCCCCGTGTTCGGTCGGCTCCCTCCTCTCCTCCCCCCCCCCCCCCCCCGTGTTCGGTCGGCTCCCTCCTCCCCCCTCCCCCGTGTTCGGTCGGCTCCCTCCTCCCCCCCCCCCCCGTGTTCGGTCGGCTCCCTCCTCCCCCCCCCCCCCGTGTTCGGTCGGCTCCCTCCTCCCCCCCCCCCCCCGTGTTCGGTCGGCTCCCTCCTCCCCCCCCCCCCGTGTTCGGTCGGCTCCCTCCTCCCCCCCCCCCCCGTGTTCGGTCGGCTCCCTCCTCCCCCCCCCCCCGTGTTCGGTCGGCTCCCTCCTCCCTCCTCTCCCCCCCCCCCGTGTTCGGTCGGCTCCCTCCTCCCTCCTCTCCCCCCCCCCCCGTGTTCGGTCGGCTCCCTCCTCCCTCCTCCCCCCCCCCCCCCCCCCGTGTTCGGTCGGCTCCCTCCTCCCCCCTCCCCCGTGTTCGGTCGGCTCCCTCCTCCCCCCCCCCCCCGTGTTCGGTCGGCTCCCTCCTCCCCCCCCCCCCGTGTTCGGTCGGCTCCCTCTCCTCCTCCTCCCCCCCCCCCCCGTGTTCGGTCGGCTCCCTCCTCCCTCCTCCCCCCCCCCCCGTGTTCGGTCGGCTCCCTTCCTCCCCCCCCCCCCGTGTTCGGTCGGCTCCCTCCCTCCCCCCCCCCCCCCGTGTTCGGTCGGCTCCCTCCTCCCTCCTCCCCCCCCCCCCGTGTTCGGTCGGCTCCCTCCTCCCCTCACCGCGTTCGGTAACGGCTGCCTCGTTTTGTGACGATTGCTAAGCATTCTCCCTGGCTCAAGCACTTTCACACAGGTAGGCAGATGGTTTATTTAATCTTTTCTTTGCTTATAAATGTTTATTCAGGTTGGATTTATTTGTATAATAATAGTATAAGTATAAATAAGGATTTATTGTTGAATTTAATGAGTTCCCCTTCTCCCCCCACCTCGTTCGGGACGCCTGATTTGTAACCTGCGCCTGATTTTTTAATGTGTAGAACAGGTTTTTTTCAGTTCTACAAAAATCTTCACTTGCTCCATTCTACTTTAGTTTGGAGTACGTTTTCACTGTGGAAACTTTCAAATCAGGCGTCAGTGGCCAGACACGCCCCCTTTTGAAGAAAAAATTCTGTTCCAAACTAGAACTGTTCCACCTGACTAGAACTGCAGAAAAAAAAATGTGGAGAATTGCGATTTCTAAGATATTCCGTTCTCCACCAGTTGCTCCTAAAAAATCAGACGCAAATCATGTGGAAACTTGGGCCCTGTGTGTGGGACACTACCCCAGTGAGACCCAGTGTGTGTGGGACCCGTACCCCAGTGAGACCCAGTGTGTGTGGGACACTACCCCACTGAGACCCAGTGTGTGTGGGACCCGTACCCCAGTGAGACCCGGTGTGTGTGGGACCCGTACCCCAGTGAGACCCAGTGTGTGTGGGACCCGTACCCCAGTGAGACCCAGTGTGTGTGGGACACTACCCCAGTGAGACCCAGTGTGTGTGGGACCCGTACCCCAGTGAGACCCGGTGTGTGTGGGACCCGTACCCCAGTGAGAGTCAGTGTGTGTGGGACCCGTTCCCCAGTGAGAGTCAGTGTGTGTGGGACCCGTTCCCCAGTGAGACCCGGTGTGTGTAGGACCCGTACCCCAGTGAGAGTCAGTGTGTGTGGGACCCGTTCTCCAGTGAGAGTCAGAGTGTGTGGGACCCGTACCCAGTGAGAGTCGGTGTGTGTGGGACCCTACCATAGGGAGAGTCAGTGTGTGTGGGACCTGTACCCAGTGAGAGTCAGTGTGTATGGGACCTGTACCCCAGTGAGAGTCAGTGTGTGTGGGACCCGTACCCCAGTGAGAGTCAGTGTGTGTGGGACCCGTACCGAAGTGAGAGTCAGTGTGTGTGGGAGCCATACCCCAGTGAGAGTCAGTGTGTGTGGGACCCTACCATAGGGAGAGCGAGTATGTGGGACCCATACCCCAGTGAGAGTCAATGTGAATGGGACCCGTACCCCAGTGAGAGTCAGTGTGGGTGGGACCCGTACCCCAGTGAGAGTCGGTGTGTGTGGGACTCGTACCCCAGTGATGAGCGAGTGTGTGTGGGACGCGTACCCCAATGAGAGTCGTTGTGTGTGGGACCCGTACCCCAGTGAGAGTCCGTGTGTGTGGGACTCTACCATAGGGAGAGTTAGTGTGTGTGGGACCCATACCCCAGTGAGAGTCAATGTGTGTGGGACCCGTACCCCAGTGAGAGTCAGTGTGGGTGGGACCCGTACTCCAGTGAGAGTCGGTGTGTGTGGGACCCGTACCCCAGTGAGAGTCCGTGTGTGTGGGACTCTACCATAGGGAGAGTTAGTGTGTGTGGGACCCATACCCCAGTGAGAGTCAGTGTGTGTGGGACCCTACCATCGGGAGAGTCAGTGTGTGTGGGACCCGTTCCCCAGTGAGAGTCAGTGTGTGTGGGACCCGTACCCCAGTGAGAGTCAGTGTGTGTGGGACCTATACCCCAGTGAGAGTCAGTGTGTGTGGGACCCGTTCCCCAGTGAGAGTCAGTGTGTGTGGGACCCTACCCCAGTGAGAGTCAGTGTTTGTGGGACCTGTACCCCAGTGAGAGTCAGTGTGTGTGGGACCCTTACCCCAGTGAGTGTCAGTGTGTGTGGGACCCGTACCCCAGTGAGAGCCGGTGTGTGTGGGACCCGTACCCCAGTGAGAGTCAGTGTGTGTGGGAACCTACCTCAGTGAGAGTCAATGTGGGTGGGACCTGTACCCCAGTGAGAGTCAGTGTGTGTGGGACCCGTACCCCAGTGAGAGTCAGTGTGTGTGGGACCCGTACCCCAGTGAGAGTCAGTGTGTGTGGGACCCGTACCCCAGTGAGAGTCAGTGTGTGTGGGACCCGTACCCCAGTGAGAGTCAGTGTGTGTGGGACCCGTACCCCAGTGAGAGTCGGTATGTGTGGGACCCGTACCCCAGTGAGAGTCAGTGTGTGTGGGACTGTACCCCAGTGAGAGTCAGTGTGTGTGGGACCCGTACCCCAGTGAGAGTCGGTATGTGTGGGACCCGTACCCCAGTGAGAGTCGGTATGTGTGGGACCCGTACCCCAGTGAGAGTCAGTGTGTGTGGGACCCTACCCCAGTGAGAGTCAGTGTGTGTGGGACCCGTACCCCAGTGAGAGTCAGTGTGTGTGGGACCCGTACCCCAGTGAGAGTCAGTGTGTGTGGGACCCGTACCCCAGTGAGAGTCAGTGTGTGTGGGACCCGTACCCCAGTGAGAGTCAGTGTGTGTGGGACTGTACCCCAGTGAGAGTCGGTGTGTGTGGGACTGTACCCCAGTGAGAGTCAGTGTGTGTGGGACCCTACCCCAGTGAGAGTCAGTGTGTGTGGGACTGTACCCCAGTGAGAGTCAGTGTGTGTGGGACCCTACCCCAGTGAGAGTCAGTGTGTGTGGGACCCTACCCCAGTGAGAGTCAGTGTGTGTGGGACCCGTACCCCAGTGAGAGTCAGTGTGTGTGGGACCCTACCCCAGTGAGAGTCAGTGTGTGTGGGACCCGTACCCCAGTGAGAGTCAGTGTGTGTGGGACCCTACCCCAGTGAGAGTCAGTGTGTGTGGGACCCGTACCCCAGTGAGAGTCAGTGTGTGTGGGACCCTACCCCAGTGAGAGTCAGTGTGTGTGGGACCCTACCCCAGTGAGAGTCAGTGTGTGTGGGACCCGTACCCCAGTGAGAGTCAGTGTGTGTGGGACCCTACCCCAGTGAGAGTCAGTGTGTGTGGGACCCTACCCCAGTGAGAGTCAGTGTGTGTGGGACCCTACCCCAGTGAGAGTCAGTGTGTGTGGGACCCGTACCCCAGTGAGAGTCAGTGTGTGTGGGACCCGTACCCCAGTGAGAGTCAATGTGTGTGGGACCCGTACCCCAGTGAGAGTCAGTGTGTGTGGGACCCGTACCCCAGTGAGAGTCAGTGTGTGTGGGACCCGTACCCCAGTGAGAGTCAGTGTGTGTGGGACCCGTACCCCAGTGAGAGTCAGTGTGTGTGGGACCCGTACCCCAGTGAGAGTCAGTGTGTGTGGGACCCGTACCCCAGTGAGAGTCAGTGTGTGTGGGAACTGTACCCCAGTGAGAGTCAGTGTGTGTGGGACCCGTACCCCAGTGAGAGTCAGTGTGTGTGGGACCCGTACCCCAGTGAGAGTCAGTGTGTGTGGGACCCGTACCCCAGTGAGAGTCAATGTGTGTGGGACCCTACCCCAGTGAGAGTCAGTGTGTGTGGGACCCGTACCCCAGTGAGAGTCTGTGTGTGTGGGACCCGTACCCCAGTGAGAGTCGGTGTGTGTGGGACCCGTACCCCAGTGAGAGTCAGTGTGTGTGGGACCCTACCCCAGTGAGAGTCGGTGTGTGTGGGACCCGTACCCCAGTGAGAGTCGGTGTGTGTGGGACCCTACCCCAGTGAGAGTCGGTGTGTGTGGGACCCGTACCCCAGTGAGAGTCAGTGTGTGTGGGACCCTACCCCAGTGAGAGTCAGTGTCGGCTCCCTCCCCCCCCCCCCCGTGTTCGGTCGGCTCCCTCCTCCCCCCCCCCCGTGTTCGGTCGGCTCCCTCCTCCCCCCCCCCCGTGTTCGGTCGGCTCCCTCCTCCCCCCCCCCCCGTGTTCGGTCGGCTCCCTCCTCCCTCCTCCCCCCCCACTCCCCGTGTTCGGTCGGCTCCCTCCTCCCCCCCCCCCCGTGTTCGGTCGGCTCCCTCCTCCCTCCTCCCCCCCCCGTGTTCGGTCGGCTCCCTCCTCCCCCCCCCCCCTCCCCGTGTTCGGTCGGCTCCCTCCTCCCCCCCCCCCGTGTTCGGTCGGCTCCCTCCTCCCCCCCCCCCCGTGTTCGGTCGGCTCCCTCCTCCCTCCTCCCCCCCCCCCTCCCCGTGTTCGGTCGGCTCCCTCCTCCCCCCCCCCCGTGTTCGGTCGGCTCCCTCCTCCCCCCTCCCCCGTGTTCGGTCGGCTCCCTCCTCCCCCCCCCTCCCCGTGTTCGGTCGGCTCCCTCCTCCCTCCTCCCCCGTGTTCGGTCGGCTCCCTCCTCCCTCCTCCCCCGTGTTCGGTCGGCTCCCTCCTCCCCCCCCCCCGTGTTCGGTCGGCTCCCTCCTCCCCCCCCCCCGTGTTCGGTCGGCTCCCTCCTCCCCCCCCCCCGTGTTCGGTCGGCTCCCTCCTCCCCCCCCCCCGTGTTCGGTCGGCTCCCTCCTCCCCCCCCCCCCGTGTTCGGTCGGCTCCCTCCTCCCTCCTCCCCCCCCCCCTCCCCGTGTTCGGTCGGCTCCCTCCTCCCCCCCCCCCCGTGTTCGGTCGGCTCCCTCCTCCCCCCTCCCCCGTGTTCGGTCGGCTCCCTCCTCCCCCTCCCCCGTGTTCGGTCGGCTCCCTCCTCCCCCCCCCCCCGTGTTCGGTCGGCTCCCTCCTCCCTCCTCCCCCCCCCCCCCGTGTTCGGTCGGCTCCCTCCCCCCCCCTCCCCGTGTTCGGTCGGCTCCCTCCTCCCCCCCCCCCCGTGTTCGGTCGGCTCCCTCCTCCCCCCCCCCCCGTGTTCGGTCGGCTCCCTCCTCCCCTCACCGCGTTCGGTAACGGCTGCCTCGTTTTGTGACGATTGCTGAAGCATTCTCCCTGGCTCAAGCACTTTCACACAGGTAGGCAGATGGTTTATTTAATCTTTTCTTTGCTTATAAATGTTTATTCAGGTTGGATTTATTTGTATAATAATAGTATAAGTATAAATAAGGATTTATTGTTGAATTTAATGAGTTCCCCTTCTCCCCCACCTCGTTCGGGACGCCTGATTTGTAACCTGCGCCTGATTTTTTAATGTGTAGAACAGGTTTTTTCAGTTCTACAAAAATCTTCACTTGCTCCATTCTACTTTAGTTTGGAGTACGTTTTCACTGTGGAAACTTTCAAATCAGGCGTCAGTGGCCAGACACGCCCCCTTTTGAAGAAAAAATTCTGTTCCAAACTAGAACTGTTCCACCTGACTAGAACTGCAGAAAAAAAAATGTGGAGAATTGCGATTTCTAAGATATTCCGTTCTCCACCAGTTGCTCCTAAAAATCAGACGCAAATCATGTGGAAACTTGGGCCCTGTGTGTGGGACACTACCCCAGTGAGACCCAGTGTGTGTGGGACCCGTACCCCAGTGAGACCCAGTGTGTGTGGGACACTACCCCACTGAGACCCAGTGTGTGTGGGACCCGTACCCCAGTGAGACCCGGTGTGTGTGGGACCCGTACCCCAGTGAGACCCAGTGTGTGTGGGACCCGTACCCCAGTGAGACCCAGTGTGTGTGGGACACTACCCCAGTGAGACCCAGTGTGTGTGGGACCCGTACCCCAGTGAGACCCGGTGTGTGTGGGACCCGTACCCCAGTGAGAGTCAGTGTGTGTGGGACCCGTTCCCCAGTGAGAGTCAGTGTGTGTGGGACCCGTTCCCCAGTGAGACCCGGTGTGTGTAGGACCCGTACCCCAGTGAGAGTCAGTGTGTGTGGGACCCGTTCTCCAGTGAGAGTCAGAGTGTGTGGGACCCGTACCCAGTGAGAGTCGGTGTGTGTGGGACCCTACCATAGGGAGAGTCAGTGTGTGTGGGACCTGTACCCCAGTGAGAGTCAGTGTGTATGGGACCTGTACCCCAGTGAGAGTCAGTGTGTGTGGGACCCGTACCCCAGTGAGAGTCAGTGTGTGTGGGACCCGTACCGAAGTGAGAGTCAGTGTGTGTGGGAGCCATACCCCAGTGAGAGTCAGTGTGTGTGGGA
The DNA here is from genome assembly GCF_044704955.1 of Pristiophorus japonicus. Classification (NCBI taxonomy): domain Eukaryota; kingdom Metazoa; phylum Chordata; class Chondrichthyes; family Pristiophoridae; genus Pristiophorus; species Pristiophorus japonicus. Next base: position 23,442,321 of record NC_092011.1, on the reverse strand, counting down.
CCCTACCATAGGGAGAGCGAGTATGTGGGACCCATACCCCAGTGAGAGTCAATGTGAATGGGACCCGTACCCCAGTGAGAGTCAGTGTGGGTGGGACCCGTACCCCAGTGAGAGTCGGTGTGTGTGGGACTCGTACCCCAGTGATGAGCGAGTGTGTGTGGGACGCGTACCCCAATGAGAGTCGTTGTGTGTGGGACCCGTACCCCAGTGAGAGTCCGTGTGTGTGGGACTCTACCATAGGGAGAGTTAGTGTGTGTGGGACCCATACCCCAGTGAGAGTCAATGTGTGTGGGACCCGTACCCCAGTGAGAGTCAGTGTGGGTGGGACCCGTACTCCAGTGAGAGTCGGTGTGTGTGGGACCCGTACCCCAGTGAGAGTCCGTGTGTGTGGGACTCTACCATAGGGAGAGTTAGTGTGTGTGGGACCCATACCCCAGTGAGAGTCAGTGTGTGTGGGACCCTACCATCGGGAGAGTCAGTGTGTGTGGGACCCGTTCCCCAGTGAGAGTCAGTGTGTGTGGGACCCGTACCCCAGTGAGAGTCAGTGTGTGTGGGACCTATACCCCAGTGAGAGTCAGTGTGTGTGGGACCCGTTCCCCAGTGAGAGTCAGTGTGTGTGGGACCCTACCCCAGTGAGAGTCAGTGTTTGTGGGACCTGTACCCCAGTGAGAGTCAGTGTGTGTGGGACCCTTACCCCAGTGAGTGTCAGTGTGTGTGGGACCCGTACCCCAGTGAGAGCCGGTGTGTGTGGGACCCGTACCCCAGTGAGAGTCAGTGTGTGTGGGAACCTACCCCAGTGAGAGTCAGTGTGTGTGGGACCCGTACCCCAGTGAGAGTCAGTGTGTGTGGGACCCGTACCCCAGTGAGAGTCAGTGTGGGTGGGACCCGTACCCCAGTGAGAGTCAGTGTGTGTGGGACCCGTACCCCAGTGAGAGTCAGTGTGTGTGGGACCTGTACCCCAGTGAGAGTCAGTGTGTGTGGGACCCGTACCCCAGTGAGAGTCGGTGTGTGTGGGACCCGTACCCCAGTGAGAGTCAGTGTGTGTGGGACCCATACCCCAGTGAGAGTCAGTGTGTGTGGGACCCGTACCCCAGTGAGAGTCGGTGTGTGTGGGACCCGTACCCCAGTGAGAGTCAGTGTGTGTGGGACCCGTACCCCAGTGAGAGTCAGTGTGTGTGGGACCCGTACCCCAGTGAGAGTCAGTGTGTGTGGGACCCGTACCCCAGTGAGAGTCGGTGTGTGTGGGACCCGTACCCCAGTGAGAGTCAGTGTGTGTGGGACCCGTACCCCAGTGAGAGTCAGTGTGTGTGGGACCCGTACCCCAGTGAGAGTCAGTGTGTGTGGGACCCGTACCCCAGTGAGAGTCAGTGTGTGTGGGACCCTACCATCGGGAGAGTCAGTGTGTGTGGGACCCATACCCCAGTGAGAGTCAGTGTGTGTGGGACCCGTACCCCAGTGAGAGTCAGTGTGTGTGGGACCCTACCCCAGTGAGAGTCAGTGTGTGTGGGACCCATACCCCAGTGAGAGTCAGTGTGTGTGGGACCTGTACCCCAGTGAGAGTCAGTGTGTGTGGGACCCATACCCCAGTGAGTCAGTGTGTGTGGGACCCCTACCCCAGTGAGAGCCGGTGTGTGTGGGACCCTACTCCAGTGAGAGTCAGTGTGTGTGTGAGACACGTACCCCAGTGAGAGCCGGTGTGTGTGGGACCTGAAACCCAGGGACAGTCAGTGTGTGTGGGACCCTACCCCAGTGAGAGTCAGTGTGTGTGGGACCCTACCCCAGTGAGAGTCAGTGTGTGTGTGTGACACGTACCCCAGTGAGAGTCAATGTGTGTGGGACGCGTACCTCAGTGAGAGTCATTGTCTGTGGGACCCGTACCCCAGTGAGAGCCGGTGTGTGTGGGACCTGTACCCCAGTGAGAGTCAGTGTGTGTGGGACCCTACCCCAGTGAGAGCCGTTGTGTGTGGGACCCTACCTCAGTGAGAGTCAGTGTGTGTGTGTGACACGTACCCCAGTGAGAGTCAATGTGTGTGGGACGCGTACCTCAGTGAGAGTCATTGTCTGTGGGACCCGTACCCCAGTGAGAGCCGGTGTGTGTGGGACCTGAAACCCAGGGAGAGTCAGTGTGTGTGGGACCCTACCCCAGTGAGAGTCAGTGTGTGTGGGACTCGTACCCCAGTGAGAGTCAGTGTGTGTGGGACCCCTACCCCAGTGGGAGTCAGTGTGTGTGGGACCCGTACCCCAGTGAGAGTCAGTGTGTGTGGGACCTGTACCCCAGTGAGAGTCTGTGTGTGGGACCCTACCCCAGTGAGAGTCAGTGTGTGTGGGACCCGTACCCCAGTGAGAGTCAGTGTGTGTGGGACTGTACCCCAGTGAGAGTCGGTGTGTGTGGGACCCTACCCCAGTGAGAGTCAGTGTGTGTGGGACCCGTACCACAGTGAGAGTCAGTGTGTGTGGCACACGACCATAGGGAGAGCGAGTATGTGTGACCCGTACCACAGTGAGAGTCAGTGTGTGTGGGACACTACCATAGGGAGAGCGAGTATGTGGGACTCGTACCCCAGTGTGAGTCAGTGTGTGTGGGACCCGTACCCCAGTGAGAGTCAGTGTTTGTGGGACCCGTACCCCAGTGAGAGTCAGTGTGTGTGGGACCCTTACCCCAGTGAGAGTCAATGTGTGTGGGACCCTACCCCAGTGAGAGTCAGTGTGTGTAGGACCCTACCCCAGTGAGAGTCGCTGTGTGTGGGACCCGTACCACAGTGAGAGCGAGTGTGTGTGGGACCCGTACCCCAGTGAGAGTCGGTGTGTGGGACCCGTACCCCAGTGAGAGTCAGTGTGTGTGGGACCCTACCATAGGGAGAGTCAGTGTGTGGGGGACCCATACCCCAGTGAGAGTCAGTGTGTGTGGGACCCTACCATCGGGAGAGTCAGTGTGTGTGGGACCCGTTCCCCAGTGAGAGTCAGTATGTGTGGGACCCGTACCCCAGTGAGAGTCAGTGTGTGTGGGACCCGTTCCCCAGTGAGAGTCAGTGTGTGTGGGACCCTACCCCAGTGAGAGTCAGTGCTTGTGGGACCTGTACCCCAGTGAGAGTCAGTGTGTGTGGGAGCCTTACCCCAGTGAGTGTCAGTGTGTGTGGGACCCGTACCCCAGTGAGAGTCAGTGTGTGTGGTACCTGTACCCCAGTGAGAGCCGGTGTGTGTGGGACCGTACCCCAGTGAGAGTCAGTGTGTGCGGGACCCTTACCCCAGTGAGAGTCAATGTGTGTGGGACCCTACCCCAGTGAGAGTCAGTGTGTGTGGGTCCCGTACCCCAGTGAGAGTCAGTGTGTGTGGGACCCGTACCCCAGTGAGAGTTAGTGTGTGTGGGACCCGTACCCCAGTGAGAGTCAGTGTGTGTGGGACCCGTACCCCAGTGAGAGTCAGTGTGTGTGGGACTGTACCCCAGTGAGAGTCAGTGTGTGTGGGTCCCGTACCCCAGTGAGAGTTAGTGTGTGTGGGACCCGTACCCCAGTGAGAGACAGTGTGGGTGGGACCCGTACCCCAGTGAGAGTTAGTGTGTGTGGGACCCGTACCCCAGTGAGAGACAGTGTGGGTGGGACCCGTACCCCAGGGAGAGTCAGTGTGTGTGGGTCCCATACCCCAGTGAGAGTTAGTGTGTGTGGGACCCGTACCCCAGTGAGAGACAGTGTGGGTGGGACCCGGACCCCAGTGAGAGCGAGTGTGTGTGGGACCCGTACCCCAGGGAGAGTCAGTGTGTGTGGGTCCCATACCCCAGTGAGAGCAACTGTGTGTGGGATCCTACCCCAGTGAGAGTCAGTGTGTGTGGGACCCTACCATCGGGAGAGTCAGTGTGTGTGGGACCCATACCCCAGTGAGAGTCAGTGTGTGTGGGACCCGTACCCCAGTGAGAGTCAGTGTGTGTGGGACCCATACGCCAGTGAGAGCCGGTGTGTGTGGGACCTGTACCCCAGTGAGAGCCGGTGTGTGTGGGACCTGTACCCCAGTGAGAGTCAGTGTGTGTGGGACCCATACCCCAGTGAGAGTCAGTGTGTGTGGGACCCGTACCCCAGTGAGAGTCAGTGTGTGTGGGACCCGTTCCCCAGTGAGAGTCAGTGTGTGTGGGACCCGTACCCCAGTGAGAGTCGGTGTGTGTGGGACCCGTACCCCAGTGATAGTCAGAGTGTGTGGGACCCGTACCCCAGTGAGATTCAGTGTGTGTGGGACTTGTACCCCAGTGAGAGTCAGTGTGTGTGGGAGCCTTACACCAGTGAGAGTCAATGTGTGTGGGACCTGTACCCCAGTGAGAGCCGGTGTGTGTGGGACCCGTACCCCAGTGAGAGTCAGTGTGTGTGGGACCCTTACCCCAGTGAGAGTCAATTTGTCTGGGACCCTACCCTAGTGAGAGTCAGTGTGTGTAGGACCCTACCCCAGTGAGAGTCAGTGTGTGTGGGACCCTACCATAGGGAGAGTTAGTGTGTGTAGGACCCTACCCCAGTGAGAGTCGGTGTGTGTGGGACCCGTACCCCAGTGAGAGCGAGTGTGTGTGGGACCCGTACCCCAGTGAGAGTCGGTGTGTGTGGGACCCGTACCCCAGTGAGAGTCAGTGTGTGTGGGACCCATACCCCAGTGAGAGTCAGTGTGTGTGGGGCCCTACCATCGGGAGAGTCAGTGTGTGTGGGACCCGTTCCCCAGTGAGAGTCAGTGTGTGTGGGACCCGTACCCCAGTGAGAGTCAGTGTGTGTGGGACCCGTTCCCCAGTGAGAGTCAGTGTGTGTGGGACCCGTACCCCAGTGAGAGTCAGTGTGTGTGGGACCCGTTCCCCAGTGAGAGTCAGTGTGTGTGGGAGCCTTATTCTAGTGAGAACCGGTGTGTGTGGGACCCGTACCCTAGTGAGAGTCAGTGTGTGTGGGACACTTACCCCAGTGAGAGTCAATGTGTGTGGGACCCTACCCCAGTGAGAATCAGTGTGGGTGGGACCCGTACCCCAGTGAGAGACAGTGTGGGTGGGACCCGGACCCCAGGGAGAGTCGGTGTGTGTGGGACCCGTACCCCAGTGAGAGTCAGTGTGGGTGGGACCCGTACCCCAGTGAGAGACAGTGTGGGTGGGACCCGGACTCCAGGGAGAGTCGGTGTGTGTGGGACCCGTACCCCAGTGAGAGTCGGTGTGTGTGGGACCCATACCGCAGTGAGAGCAAGTGTGTGTGGGACCCTACCCCAGTGAGAGCCGGTGTGTGTGGGACCCTACCCCAGTGAGAGTCAGTGAGTGTGGGACCCGTATCCCAGTGAGAGTCAGTGTGTGTGGGACCCTACCCCAGTGAGAGCCCGTGTGTGTGGGACCCTACCTCAGTGAGAGTCGGTGTGTGTGTCGGAACCGTACCCGAGTGAGAGTCTGTATGTGTGGGACCCGTATCCCGGTGAGAGTCCGTGTGTGTGGGACCCGTACCCCAGTGAGTCAGTGTGTGTGGGACCCTACCCCAGTGAGAGCCGGTGTGTGTGGGACCTGTACCCCAGTGAGAGTCAGTGTGTGTGAGACCCGTACCCCAGTGATAGTCAGTGTGTGTGGGACCTGTACCCCAGTGAGAGTCAGTGTGTGTGGGACCCGTACCCCAGTGAGAGTCAGTGTGTGTGGGACCTGTACCCCAGTGAGAGTCGGTGTGTGTGGGACCTGTACCCCAGTGAGAGTCAGTGTGTGTGGGACCTGTACCCCAGTGAGAGTCAGTGTGTGTGGGACCCGTACCCCAGTGAGAGTCGGTGTGTGTGGGACCTGTACCCCAGTGAGGGTCAGTGTGTGTGGGACCTGTACCCCAGTGAGAGTCAATGTGTGTGGGACCCGTACCCCAGTGAGAGTCAGTGTGTGTGGGACCTGTACCCCAGTGAGAGTCAGTGTGTGTGGGACCTGTACCCCAGTGAGAGTCAATGTGTGTGGGAGCCTTACACCAGTGAGAGTCAGTGTGTGTGGGACCCGTACCCCAGTGAGAGTCAGTGTGTGTGGCACTGTACCCCAGTGAGAGTCAGTGTGTGTGGGACCTGTACCCCAGTGAGAGTCGGTGTGTGTGGGACCCGTACCCCAGTGAGAGTCGGTGTGTGTGGGACCCGTACCCCAGTGAGAGACAGTGTGTGTGGGACCCGTACCCCAGTGAGAGTCAGTGTGTGTGGGGCCCGTACCCCAGTGAGAGTCAGTGTGTGTGGGACCCGTACCCCAGTGAGAGTCAGTGTGTGTGGGACCCGTACCCCAGTGAGAGTCAGTGTGTGTGGGACCCGTACCCCAGTGAGAGTCGGTGTGTGTGGGACCCGTACCCCAGTGAGAGTCAGTGTGTGTGGGACCCGTACCCCAGTGAGAGTCAGTGTGTGTGGGACCCGTACCCCAGTGAGAGTCAGTGTGTGTGGGACCCGTACCCCGGTGAGAGTCGGTGTGTGTGGGACCCGTACCCCAGTGAGAGTCGGTGTGTGTGGGACCCGTACCCCAGTGAGAGTCGGTGTGTGTGGGACCCGTACCCCAGTGAGAGTCGGTGTGTGTGGGACTGTACCCCAGTGAGAGTCAGTGTGTGTGGGACCCGTACCCCAGTGAGAGTCAGTGTGTGTGGGACCTGTACCCCAGTGAGAGTCAGTGTGTGTGGGACCCGTACCCCAGTGAGAGTCGGTGTGTGTGGGACCCGTACCCCAGTGAGAGTCGGTGTGTGTGGGACTGTACCCCAGTGAGAGTCAGTGTGTGTGGGACCCGTACCCCAGTGAGAGTCAGTGTGTGTGGGACCCGTACCCCAGTGAGAGTCGGTGTGTGTGGGACCCGTACCCCAGTGAGAGTCAGTGTGTGTGGGACCCGTACCCCAGTGAGAGTCGGTGTGTGTGGGACCCGTACCCCAGTGAGAGTCGGTGTGTGTGGGACTGTACCCCAGTGAGAGTCAGTGTGTGTGGGACCCGTACCCCAGTGAGAGTCGGTGTGTGTGGGACCCGTACCCCAGTGAGAGTCAGTGTGTGTGGGACCCGTACCCCAGTGAGAGTCGGTGTGTGTGGGACCCGTACCCCAGTGAGAGTCAGTGTGTGTGGGACTGTACCCCAGTGAGAGTCGGTGTGTGTGGGACCCGTACCCCAGTGAGAGTCAGTGTGTGTGGGACCTGTACCCCAGTGAGAGTCAGTGTGTGTGGGACCCGTACCCCAGTGAGAGTCAGTGTGTGTGAGACCCGTACCCCAGTGAGAGTCAGTGTGTGTGAGACCCGTACCCCAGTGAGAGTCAGTGTGTGTGGGACCTGTACCCTAGTGAGAGTCAGTGTGTGTGGGACCTGTACCCCAGTGAGAGTCAGTGTGTGTGAGACCCGTACCCCAGTGATAGTCAGTGTGTGTGGGACCTGTACCCCAGTGAGAGTCAGTGTGTGTGGGACCCGTACCCCAGTGAGAGTCAGTGTGTGTGGGACCTGTACCCCAGTGAGAGTCGGTGTGTGTGGGACCTGTACCCCAGTGAGAGTCAGTGTGTGTGGGACCTGTACCCCAGTGAGAGTCAGTGTGTGTGGGACCCGTACCCCAGTGAGAGTCGGTGTGTGTGGGACCTGTACCCCAGTGAGGGTCAGTGTGTGTGGGACCTGTACCCCAGTGAGAGTCAATGTGTGTGGGACCCGTACCCCAGTGAGAGTCAGTGTGTGTGGGACCTGTACCCCAGTGAGAGTCAATGTGTGTGGGAGCCTTACACCAGTGAGAGTCAGTGTGTGTGGGACCCGTACCCCAGTGAGAGTCAGTGTGTGTGGGACCTGTACCCCAGTGAGAGTCAGTGTGTGTGGGACCTGTACCCCAGTGAGAGTCAGTGTGTGTGGGACCTGTACCCCAGTGAGAGTCAATGTGTGTGGGACCCGTACCCCAGTGAGAGTCAATGTGTGTGGGACCCGTACCCCAGTGAGAGTCGGTGTGTGTGGGACCTGTACCCCAGTGAGAGTCGGTGTGTGTGGGACACGTACCCCAGTGAGAGACAGTGTGTGTGGGACCTGTACCCCAGTGAGAGTCAATGTGTGTGGGACCCGTACCCCAGTGAGAGTCAGTGTGTGTGGGACCCGTACCCCAGTGAGAGTCAATGTGTGTGGGACCCGTACCCCAGTGAGAGTCAGTGTGTGTGGGACCCGTACCCCAGTGAGAGTCAGTGTGTGTGGGACCCGTACCCCAGTGAGAGTCAGTGTGTGTGGGACCCGTACCCCAGTGAGAGTCAGTGTGTGTGGGACCCGTACCCCAGTGAGAGTCAGTGTGTGTGGGACCCGTACCCCAGTGAGAGTCAGTGTGTGTGGGACCCGTACCCCAGTGAGAGTCAGTGTGTGTGGGACCCGTACCCCAGTGAGAGTCGGTGTGTGTGGGACCCATACCCCAGTGAGAGTCAGTGTGTGTGGGACCCGTACCCCAGTGAGAGTCAGTGTGTGTGGGACCCGTACCCCAGTGAGAGTCAGTGTGTGTGGGACCCGTACCCCAGTGAGAGTCAGTGTGTGTGGGACCCGTACCCCAGTGAGAGTTAGTGTGTGTGGGACCCGTACCCCAGTGAGAGTCGGTGTGTGTGGGACCCGTACCCCAGTGAGAGTCAGTGTGTGTGGGACCCGTACCCCAGTGAGAGTCAGTGTGTGTGGGACCCGTACCCCAGTGAGAGTCAGTGTGTGTGGGACCCGTACCCCAGTGAGAGTCAGTGTGTGTGGGACCCGTACCCCAGTGAGAGTCAGTGTGTGTGGGACCCGTACCCCAGTGAGAGTCAGTGTGTGTGGGACCCGTACCCCAGTGAGAGTCGGTGTGTGTGGGACCCGTACCCCAGTGAGAGTCAGTGTGTGTGGGACCCGTACCCCAGTGAGAGTCAGTGTGTGTGGGACCCTACCCCAGTGAGAGTCGGTGTGTGTGGGACCCTACCCCAGTGAGAGTCAGTGTCGGCTCCCTCCCCCCCCCCCCCGTGTTCGGTCGGCTCCCTCCTCCCCCCCCCCCGTGTTCGGTCGGCTCCCTCCCCCCCCCCCCCCCGTGTTCGGTCGGCTCCCTCCTCCCCCCCCCCCCGTGTTCGGTCGGCTCCCTCCTCCCCCCCCCCCGTGTTCGGTCGGCTCCCTCCCCCCCCCCCCCCGTGTTCGGTCGGCTCCCTCCTCCCCCCCCCCCGTGTTCGGTCGGCTCCCTCCTCCTCCCCCCCCCCGTGTTCGGTCGGCTCCCTCCTCCCCCCCCCCCGTGTTCGGTCGGCTCCCTCCTCCCCCCCCCCCCGTGTTCGGTCGGCTCCCTCCTCCCCCCCCCCCGTGTTCGGTTGGCTCCCTCCCCCCCCCCCCCCGTGTTCGGTCGGCTCCCTCCTCCCCCCCCCCCCGTGTTCGGTCGGCTCCCTCCCCCCCCCCCCCCGTGTTCGGTCGGCTCCCTCCTCCCCCCCCCCCGTGTTCGGTCGGCTCCCTCCTCCCCCCCCCCCCCGTGTTCGGTCGGCTCCCTCCTCCCCCCCCCCCGTGTTCGGTCGGCTCCCTCCTCCCTCCTCCCCCCCCCCCCCCCCGTGTTCGGTCGGCTCCCTCCTCCCCCCCCCCCCGTGTTCGGTCGGCTCCCTCCTCCCCCCCCCCCGTGTTCGGTCGGCTCCCTCCTCCCTCCTCTCCCCCCCCCCCCGTGTTCGGTCGGCTCCCTCCTCCCTCCTCCCCCCCCCCTCCCCGTGTTCGGTCGGCTCCCTCCTCCCTCCTCTCCCCCCCCCCCCGTGTTCGGTCGGCTCCCTCCTCCCCCCCCCCCCGTGTTCGGTCGGCTCCCTCCTCCCTCCTCTCCCCCCCCCCCCGTGTTCGGTCGGCTCCCTCCTCCCTCCTCTCCCCCCCCCCCGTGTTCGGTCGGCTCCCTCCTCCCCCCCCCCCCGTGTTCGGTCGGCTCCCTCCTCCCTCCTCCCCCCCCCCTCCCCGTGTTCGGTCGGCTCCCTCCTCCCTCCTCCCCCGTGTTCGGTCGGCTCCCTCCTCCCCCCCCCCCGTGTTCGGTCGGCTCCCTCCTCCCTCCTCCCCCCCCCTCCCCGTGTTCGGTCGGCTCCCTCCTCCCTCCTCCCCCGTGTTCGGTCGGCTCCCTCCTCCCCCCCCCCCCGTGTTCGGTCGGCTCCCTCCTCCCCCCCCCCCCGTGTTCGGTCGGCTCCCTCCTCCCCTCACCGCGTTCGGTAACGGCTGCCTCGTTTTGTGACGATTGCTGAAGCATTCTCCCTGGCTCAAGCACTTTCACACAGGTAGGCAGATGGTTTATTTAATCTTTTCTTTGCTTATAAATGTTTATTCAGGTTGGATTTATTTGTATAATAATAGTATAAGTATAAATAAGGATTTATTGTTGAATTTAATGAGTTCCCCTTCTCCCCCACCTCGTTCGGGACGCCTGATTTGTAACCTGCGCCTGATTTTTTAATGTGTAGAACAGGTTTTTTCAGTTCTACAAAAATCTTCACTTGCTCCATTCTACTTTAGTTTGGAGTACGTTTTCACTGTGGAAACTTTCAAATCAGGCGTCAGTGGCCAGACACGCCCCCTTTTGAAGAAAAAATTCTGTTCCAAACTAGAACTGTTCCACCTGACTAGAACTGCAGAAAAAAAAATGTGGAGAATTGCGATTTCTAAGATATTCCGTTCTCCACCAGTTGCTCCTAAAAATCAGACGCAAATCATGTGGAAACTTGGGCCCTGTGTGTGGGACACTACCCCAGTGAGACCCAGTGTGTGTGGGACCCGTACCCCAGTGAGACCCAGTGTGTGTGGGACACTACCCCACTGAGACCCAGTGTGTGTGGGACCCGTACCCCAGTGAGACCCGGTGTGTGTGGGACCCGTACCCCAGTGAGACCCAGTGTGTGTGGGACCCGTACCCCAGTGAGACCCAGTGTGTGTGGGACACTACCCCAGTGAGACCCAGTGTGTGTGGGACCCGTACCCCAGTGAGACCCGGTGTGTGTGGGACCCGTACCCCAGTGAGAGTCAGTGTGTGTGGGACCCGTTCCCCAGTGAGAGTCAGTGTGTGTGGGACCCGTTCCCCAGTGAGACCCGGTGTGTGTAGGACCCGTACCCCAGTGAGAGTCAGTGTGTGTGGGACCCGTTCTCCAGTGAGAGTCAGAGTGTGTGGGACCCGTACCCAGTGAGAGTCGGTGTGTGTGGGACCCTACCATAGGGAGAGTCAGTGTGTGTGGGACCTGTACCCCAGTGAGAGTCAGTGTGTATGGGACCTGTACCCCAGTGAGAGTCAGTGTGTGTGGGACCCGTACCCCAGTGAGAGTCAGTGTGTGTGGGACCCGTACCGAAGTGAGAGTCAGTGTGTGTGGGAGCCATACCCCAGTGAGAGTCAGTGTGTGTGGGACCCTACCATAGGGAGAGCGAGTATGTGGGACCCATACCCCAGTGAGAGTCAATGTGAATGGGACCCGTACCCCAGTGAGAGTCAGTGTGGGTGGGACCCGTACCCCAGTGAGAGTCGGTGTGTGTGGGACTCGTACCCCAGTGAGAGCGAGTGTGTGTGGGACGCGTACCCCAATGAGAGTCGTTGTGTGTGGGACCCGTACCCCAGTGAGAGTCCGTGTGTGTGGGACTCTACCATAGGGAGAGTTAGTGTGTGTGGGACCCATACCCCAGTGAGAGTCAATGTGTGTGGGACCCGTACCCCAGTGAGAGTCAGTGTGGGTGGGACCCGTACTCCAGTGAGAGTCGGTGTGTGTGGGACCCGTACCCCAGTGAGAGTCCGTGTGTGTGGGACTCTACCATAGGGAGAGTTAGTGTGTGTGGGACCCATACCCCAGTGAGAGTCAGTGTGTGTGGGACCCGTAATCCAGTGTGTGGGACCCATACCCCAGTGAGAGTCAGTGTGTGTGGGACCCTACCATCGGGAGAGTCAGTGTGTGTGGGACCCGTTCCCCAGTGAGAGTCAGTGTGTGTGGGACCCGTACCCCAGTGAGAGTCAGTGTGTGTGGGACCCGTTCCCCAGTGAGAGTCAGTGTGTGTGGGACCCTACCCCAGTGAGAGTCAGTGTTTGTGGGACCTGTACCCCAGTGAGAGTCAGTGTGTGTGGGACCCTTACCCCAGTGAGTGTCAATGTGTGTGGGACCCGTACCCCAGTGAGAGCCGGTGTGTGTGGGACCCGTACCCCAGGGAGAGTCAGTGTGTGTGGGTCCCATACCCCAGTGAGAGCAAGTGTGTGTGGGATCCTACCCCAGTGAGAGTCGGTGTGTGTGGGACCCGTACCCCAGTGAGAGTCAGTGTGTGTGGGACCCTACCATCGGGAGAGTCAGTGTGTGTGGGACCCATACCCCAGTGAGAGTCAGTGTGTGTGGGACCCGTACCCCAGTGAGAGTCAGTGTGTGTGGGACCCATACGCCAGTGAGAGCCGGTGTGTGTGGGACCTGTACCCCAGTGAGAGTCAGTGTGTGTGGGACCCATACCCCAGTGAGAGCCGGTGTGTGTGGGACCCTACCCCAGTGAGAGTCAGTGTGTGTGGGACCCGTATCCCAGTGAGAGTCAGTGTGTGTGGGACCCTACCCCAGTGAGAGTCAGTGTGTATGGGACCCATACCCGTGTGAGAGCCTGTGTGTGTGGGACCCTACCCCAGTGAGAGTCGGTGTGTGTGTGGGAACCGTACCTGAGTGAGAGTCCGTGTGTGTGGGACCCATACCCCAGTGAGTCAGTGTGTGTGGGACCCCTACCCCAGTGAGAGCCGGTGTGTGTGGGACCCTACTCCAGTGAGAGTCAGTGTGTGTGTGAGACACGTACCCCAGTGAGAGCCGGTGTGTGTGGGACCTGAAACCCAGGGACAGTCAGTGTGTGTGGGACCCTACCCCAGTGAGAGTCAGTGTGTGTGGGACCCGTACCCCAGTGAGAGCCGCTGTGTGTGGGACCTGAAACCCAGGGAGAGTCAGTGTGTGTGGGACCCTACCCCAGTGAGAGTCAGTGTGTGTGGGACACGTACCCCAGGGAGAGTCAGTGTGTGTGGGACCCTACCTCAGTGAGAGTCAGTGTGTGTGTGTGACACGTACCCCAGTGAGAGTCAATGTGTGTGGGACGCGTACCTCAGTGAGAGTCATTGTCTGTGGGACCCGTACCCCAGTGAGAGCCGGTGTGTGTGGGACCTGAAACCCAGGGAGAGTCAGTGTGTGTGGGACCCTACCCCAGTGAGAGTCAGTGTGTGTGGGACTCGTACCCCAGTGAGAGTCAGTGTGTGTGGGACCCCTACCCCAGTGGGAGTCAGTGTGTGTGGGACCCGTACCCCAGTGAGAGTCAGTGTGTGTGGGACCTGTACCCCAGTGAGAGTCTGTGTGTGGGACCCTACCCCAGTGAGAGTCAGTGTGTGTGGGACCCGTACCCCAGTGAGAGTCACTGTGTGTGTGACCCGTACCACAGTGAGAGTCAGTGTGTGTGGCACACGACCATAGGGAGAGCGAGTATGTGTGACCCGTACCACAGTGAGAGTCAGTGTGTGTGGGACACTACCATAGGGAGAGCGAGTATGTGGGACTCGTACCCCAGTGTGAGTCAGTGTGTGTGGGACCCGTACCCCAGTGAGAGTCAGTGTTTGTGGGACCCGTACCCCAGTGAGAGTCAGTGTGTGTGGGACCCTTACCCCAGTGAGAGTCAGTGTGTGTAGGACCCTACCCCAGTGAGAGTCGCTGTGTGTGGGACCCGTACCACAGTGAGAGCGAGTGTGTGTGGGACCCGTACCCCAGTGAGAGTCGGTGTGTGGGACCCGTACCCCAGTGAGAGTCAGTGTGTGTGGGACCCTACCCCAGTGAGAGTCAGTGCTTGTGGGACCTGTACCCCAGTGAGAGTCAGTGTGTGTGGGACCCTACCATCGGGAGAGTCAGTGTGTGTGGGACCCGTTCCCCAGTGAGAGTCAGTGTGTGTGGGACCCTACCCCAGTGAGAGTCAGTGCTTGTGGGACCTGTACCCCAGTGAGAGTCAGTGTGTGTGGGAGCCTTACCCCAGTGAGTGTCAGTGTGTGTGGGACCCGTACCCCAGTGAGAGTCAGTGTGTGTGGTACCTGTACCCCAGTGAGAGCCGGTGTGTGTGGGACCGTACCCCAGTGAGAGTCAGTGTGTGCGGGACCCTTACCCCAGTGAGAGTCAATGTGTGTGGGACCCTACCCCAGTGAGAGTCAGTGTGTGTGGGACCCTACCCCAGTGAGAGTCAGTGTGTGTGGGACCCGTACCCCAGTGAGAGTCAGTGTGTGTGGGACCCGTACCCCAGTGAGAGACAGTGTGGGTGGGAGCCTTACACCAGTGAGCGTCAATGTGTGTGGGACCTGTACCCCAGTGAGAGCCGGTGTGTGTGGGACCCGTACCCCAGTGAGAGTCAGTGTGTGTGGGACCCTTACCCCAGTGAGAGTCAATTTGTCTGGGACCCTACCCTAGTGAGAGTCAGTGTGTGTAGGACCCTACCCCAGTGAGAGTCAGTGTGTGTGGGACCCTACCATAGGGAGAGTTAGTGTGTGTAGGACCCTACCCCAGTGAGAGTCGGTGTGTGTGGGACCCGTACCCCAGTGAGAGTCAGTGTGTGTGGGACCCGTACCCCAGTGAGAGTCAGTGTTTGTGGGACCCGTACCCCAGTGAGAGCGAGTGTGTGTGGGACCCGTACCCCAGTGAGAGTCGGTGTGTGTGGGACCCGTACCCCAGTGAGAGTCAGTGTGTGTGGGACCCATACCCCAGTGAGAGTCAGTGTGTGTGGGACCCTACCATCGGGAGAGTCAGTGTGTGTGGGACCCGTTCCCCAGTGAGAGTCAGTGTGTGTGGGACCCGTACCCCAGTGAGAGTCAGTGTGTGTGGGACCCGTTCCCCAGTGAGAGTCAGTGTGTGTGGGACCCGTTCCCCAGTGAGAGTCAGTGTGTGTGGGAGCCTTATTCTAGTGAGAACCGGTGTGTGTGGGACCCGTACCCTAGTGAGAGTCAGTGTGTGTGGGACACTTACCCCAGTGAGAGTCAATGTGTGTGGGACCCTACCCCAGTGAGAGTCAGTGTGTGTGGGACCCTACCCCAGTGAGAATCAGTGTGTGTGGGACCCGTACCCCAGTGAGAGTCAGTGTGTGTGGGACCCGTACCCCAGTGAGAGTCAGTGTGTGTGGGACCCGTACCCCAGTGAGAGACAGTGTGGGTGGGACCCGGACCCCAGGGAGAGTCGGTGTGTGTGGGACCCGTACCCCAGTGAGAGTCAGTGTGGGTGGGACCCGTACCCCAGTGAGAGACAGTGTGGGTGGGACCCGGACTCCAGGGAGAGTCGGTGTGTGTGGGACCCGTACCCCAGTGAGAGCGAGTGTGTGTGGGACCCGTACCCCAGTGAGAGTCGGTGTGTGTGGGACCCATACCGCAGTGAGAGCAAGTGTGTGTGGGACCCTACCCCAGTGAGAGCCGGTGTGTGTGGGACCCTACCCCAGTGAGAGTCAGTGAGTGTGGGACCCGTATCCCAGTGAGAGTCAGTGTGTGTGGGACCCTACCCCAGTGAGAGCCCGTGTGTGTGGGACCCTACCTCAGTGAGAGTCGGTGTGTGTGTCGGAACCGTACCCGAGTGAGAGTCTGTATGTGTGGGACCCGTATCCCGGTGAGAGTCCGTGTGTGTGGGACCCGTACCCCAGTGAGTCAGTGTGTGTGGGACCCTACCCCAGTGAGAGCCGGTGTGTGTGGGACCCTACTCCAGTGAGAGTCAGTGTGTGTGTGAGACACGTACCCCAGTGAGAGTCAACGTGTGTGGGACCCGTACCTCAGTGAGAGTCATTGTCTGTGGGACCCCTACCCCAGTGAGAGCCGGTGTGTGTGGGACCTGAAACCCAGGGAGAGTCAGTGTGTGTGGGACCCTACCCCAGTTTGAGTCAGTGTGTGTGGGACCCCTACCCCAGTGAGAGTCAGTGTGTGTGGGACCCGTACCCCAGTGAGAGTCAGTGTGTGTGTGACCCGTACCCCAGTGAGAGTCACTGTGTGTGTGACCCGTACCACAGTGAGAGTCAGTGTGTTTGGGACTCGACCATAGGGAGAGCGAGTATGTGTGAGCTGTACCACAGTGAGAGTCAGTGTGTGTGGGACACTACCATTTGGAGAGCGAGTATGTGGGACCCGTACCCCAGTGAGAGTCAGTGTGTGTGGGACCCGTACTCCAGTGAGAGTCGGTGTATGTGAGACCCGTACCCCAGTGAGAGTCGGTGTGTGTGGGACCCGTACCCCAGTGAGAGCAAGTGTGTGTGGGACGCGTACCCCAATGAGAGTCGTTGTGTGTGGGACCCGTACCCCAGTGAGAGTCCGTGTGTGTGGGACTCTACCAAAGGGAGAGTTAGTGTGTGTGGGACCCATACCCCAGTGAGAGCGAGTGTGTGTGGGACCCTACCCCACTGAGAGTCAGTGTGTTTGGGACCCGTACCCAAGTGAGAGTCAGTGTGTCTGGGACCCGTAATCCAGTGAGACTCAGTGTGTGTGGGACCCTACCATAGGGAGAGTTAGTGTGTGTGGGACCCATACCCCTGTGAGAGTCAGTGTGTGTGGGACCCATACGCCAGTGAGAGCCGGTGTGTGTGGGACCTGTACCCCAGTGAGAGTCAGTGTGTGTGGGACCCATACCCCAGTGAGAGTCAGTGTGTGTGGGACCCGTTCCCCAGTGAGAGTCAGTGTGTGTGGGGCCCGTACCCCAGTGAGAGTCAGTGTGTGTGGGACCCGTTCCCCAGTGAGAGTCAGTGTGTGTGGCACCCGTACCCGAGTGAGAGTCAGTGTGTGTGGGACCCGTACCCCAGTGAGAGTCAGTGTGTGTGGGAGCCTTACACCAGTGAGAGTCAATGTTTGTGGGACCTGTACCCCAGTGAGAGCCGGTGT
The DNA here is from genome assembly GCF_044704955.1 of Pristiophorus japonicus. Taxonomy (NCBI): domain Eukaryota; kingdom Metazoa; phylum Chordata; class Chondrichthyes; family Pristiophoridae; genus Pristiophorus; species Pristiophorus japonicus. The sequence continues at coordinate 23,425,572 of NC_092011.1, read as the reverse complement.
GTGTGGGACCCGTACCCCAGTGAGAGTCAGTGTGTGTGGGACCTGTACCCCAGTGAGAGTCAGTGTGTGTGTTGGAGCCTTACACCAGTGAGAGTCAATGTGTGTGGGACCTGTACCCCAGTGAGAGCCGGTGTGTATGGGACCCGTACCCCAGTGAGAGTCAGTGTGTGTGGGACCCTTACACCAGTGAGAGTCAATGTGTGTGGGACCCTACCCCAGTGAGAGTCAGTGTGTGTAGGACCCTACCCCAGTGAGAGTCGGTGTCTGTGGGACCCGTACCACAGTGAGAGCGAGTGTGTGTGGGACCCGTACCCCAGTGAGAGTCGGTGTGTGTGGGACCCGTACCCCAGTGAGAGTCAGTGTGTGTGGGACCCTACCATAGGGAGAGTCAGTGTGTGTGGGACCCATACCCCAGTGAGAGTCAGTGTGTGTGGGACCATACCATCGGGAGAATCAGTGTGTGTGGGACCCGTTCCCCAGTGAGAGTCAGTATGTGTGGGACCCGTACCCCAGTGAGAGTCAGTGTGTGTGGGACCCGTTCCCCAGTGAGAGTCAGTGTGTGTGGGACCCTACCCCAGTGAGAGTCAGTGTTTGTGGGACCTGTACCCCAGTGAGAGCCGGTGTGTGTGGGACCCTACCCCAGTGAGAGTCAGTGTGTGTGGGAGCCTTACCCCAGTGAGAGTCAGTGTGTGTGGGACCATACCCCAGTGAGAGTCAGTGTGTGTGGGACCCGTACCCCAGTGAGAGTCAATGTGTGTGGGACCCTACCATAGGGAGAGTTAGTGTGTGTAGGACCCTACCCCAGTGAGAGTCGGTGTGTGTGGGACCCGTACCCCAGTGAGAGCGAGTGTGTGTGGGACCCGTACCCCAGTGAGAGTCGGTGTGTGTGGGACCCGTACCCCAGTGAGAGTCAGTGTGTGTGGGACCCTACCATAGGGAGAGTCAGTGTGTGTGGGACCCATACCCCAGTGAGAGTCAGTGTGTGTGGGACCCTACCATAGGGAGAGTCAGTGTGTGTGGGACCCGTTCCCCAGTGAGAGTCAGTGTGTGTGGGACCCGTACCCCAGTGAGAGTCAGTGTGTGTGGGACCCGTTCCCCAGTGAGAGTCAGTGTGTGTGGGACCCTACCCCAGTGAGAGTCAGTGTTTGTGGGACCTGTACCCCAGTGAGAGTCAGTGTGTGTGGGAGCCTTATTCCAGTGAGAACCGGTGTGTGTGGGACCCGTACCCCAGTGAGAGTCGGTGTGTGTGGGACCCGTACCCCAGTGAGAGCCGGTGTGTGTGGGACCCGTACCCCAGTGAGAGTCAGTGTGTGTGGGACACTTACCCCAGTGAGAGTCAATGTGTGTGGGACCCTACCCCAGTGAGAGTCAGTGTGTGTGGGACCCTACCCCAGTGAGAATCAGTGTGTGTGGGACTGTACCCCAGTGAGAGTCGGTGTGTGTGGGACCCGTACCCCAGTGAGAGTCGGTGTGTGTGGGACCCGTACCCCAGTGAGAGTCAGTGTGTGTGGGACCCGTACCCCAGTGAGAGTCAGTGTGTGTGGGACCCGTACCCCAGTGAGAGTCGGTGTGTGTGGGACCCGTACCCCAGTGAGAGTCAGTGTGTGTGGGACCCGTACCCCAGTGAGAGTCATTGTGTGTGGGACCTGTACCCCAGTGAGAGTCAGTGTGGGTGGGACCCGTACCCCAGTGAGAGTCAGTGTGTGTGGGACCTGTACCCCAGTGAGAGTCAGTGTGGGTGGGACCCGTACCCCAGTGAGAGACAGTGTGGGTGGGACCCGGACCCCAGGGAGAGTCAGTGTGTGTGGGACCCATACCCCAGTGAGAGCAAGTGTGTGTGGGATCCTACCGCAGTGAGAGTCGGTGTGTGTGGGACCCGTACCCCAGTGAGAGCGAGTGTGTGTGGGACCCGTACCCCAGTGAGAGTCGGTGTGTGTGGGACCCATACCGCAGTGAGAGCAAGTGTGTGTGGGACCCTACCCCAGTGAGAGTCAGTGTGTGTGGGACCCATACCCCAGTGAGAGCCGGTGTGTGTGGGACCCTACCCCAGTGAGAGTCAGTGAGTGTGGGACCCGTATCCCAGTGAGAGTCAGTGTGTGTGGGACACTACCCCAGTGAGAGTCAGTGTGTGTGGGACCCATACCCGTGTGAGAGCCCGTGTGTGTGGGACCCTACCTCAGTGAGAGTCGGTGTGTGTGTCGGAACCGTACCCGAGTGAGAGTCTGTATGTGTGGGACCCGTATCCCGGTGAGAGTCCGTGTGTGTGGGACCCGTACCCCAGTGAGTCAGTGTGTGTGGGACCCTACCCCAGTGAGAGCCGGTGTGTGTGGGACCCTACTCCAGTGAGAGTCAGTGTGTGTGTGAGACACGTACCCCAGTGAGAGTCAACGTGTGTGGGACTCGTACCTCAGTGAGAGTCATTGTCTGTGGGACCCCTACCCCAGTGAGAGCCGGTGTGTGTGGGACCTGAAACCCAGGGAGAGTCAGTGTGTGTGGGACCCTACCCCAGTGAGAGTCAGTGTGTGTGGGACCCCTACCCCAGTGAGAGTCAGTGTGTGTGGGACCCGTACCCCAGTGAGAGTCAGTGTGTGTGGGACCCGTACCCCACTGAGAGTCAGTGTGTGTGGGACCCTACCCCAGTGAGAGTCAGTGTGTGTGGGACCCGTACCCCACTGAGAGTCAGTGTGTGTGGGACCCGTACCCCAGTGAGAGTCACTGTGTGTGTGACCCGTACCACAGTGAGAGTCAGTGTGTTTGGGACTCGACCATAGGGAGAGCGAGTATGTGTGAGCTGTACCACAGTGAGAGTCAGTGTGTGTGGGACACTACCATTTGGAGAGCGAGTATGTGGGACCCGTACCCCAGTGAGAGTCATTGTGTGTGGGACCCGTACTCCAGTGAGAGTCGGTGTATGTGAGACCCGTACCCCAGTGAGAGTCGGTGTGTGTGGGACCCGTACCCCAGTGAGAGCAAGTGTGTGTGGGACGCGTACCCCAATGAGAGTCGTTGTGTGTGGGACCCGTACCCCAGTGAGAGTCCGTGTGTGTGGGACTCTACCAAAGGGAGAGTTAGTGTGTGTGGGACCCATACCCCAGTGAGAGCGAGTGTGTGTGGGACCCTACCCCACTGAGAGTCAGTGTGTGTGGGACCCGTACCCAAGTGAGAGTCAGTGTGTGTGGGACCCGTAATCCAGTGAGACTCAGTGTGTGTGGGACCCTACCATAGGGAGAGTTAGTGTGTGTGGGACCCATACCCCTGTGAGAGTCAGTGTGTGTGGGACCCATACGCCAGTGAGAGCCGGTGTGTGTGGGACCTGTACCCCAGTGAGAGTCAGTGTGTGTGGGACCCATACCCCAGTGAGAGTCAGTGTGTGTGGGACCCGTTCCCCAGTGAGAGTCAGTGTGTGTGGGGCCCGTACCCCAGTGAGAGTCAGTGTGTGTGGGACCCGTTCCCCAGTGAGAGTCCGTGTGTGTGGCACCCGTACCCGAGTGAGAGTCAGTGTGTGTGGGACCCGTACCCCAGTGAGAGTCAGTGTGTGTGGGAGCCTTACACCAGTGAGAGTCAATGTTTGTGGGACCTGTACCCCAGTGAGAGCCGGTGTGTGTGGGACCCGTACCCCAGTGAGAGTCAGTGTGTGTGGGACCTGTACCCCAGTGAGAGTCAGTGTGTGTGTTGGAGCCTTACACCAGTGAGAGTCAATGTGTGTGGGACCTGTACCCCAGTGAGAGCCGGTGTGTGTGGGACCCGTACCCCAGTGAGAGTCAGTGTGTGTGGGACCCTTACCCCAGTGAGAGTCAATGTGTGTGGGACCCTACCCCAGTGAGAGTCAGTGTGTGTAGGACCCTACCCCAGTGAGAGTCGGTGTCTGTGGGACCCGTACCACAGTGAGAGCGAGTGTGTGTGGGACCCGTACCCCAGTGAGAGTCGGTGTGTGTGGGACCCGTAGCCCAGTGAGAGTCAGTGTGTGTGGGACCCTACCATCGGGAGAGTCAGTGTGTGTGGGACCCATACCCCAGTGAGAGTCAGTGTTTGTGGGACCTGTACCCCAGTGAGAGTCAGTGTGTGTGGGAGCCTTACCCCAGTGAGAGTCAGTGTGTGTGGGACCCTACCCAGTGAAAGTCAGTGTGTGTGGGACCCTACCCCAGTGAGAGTCAGTGTGTGTGGGACCCGTACCCCAGTGAGAGTCAGTGTGTGTGGGACCCGTTCCCCAGTGAGAGTCAGTGTGTGTGGGACCCGTACCCGAGTGAGAGTCAGTGTGTGTGGGACCCGTACCCCAGTGAGAGTCGGTGTGTGTGGGACCGTACCCCAGTGAGAGTCAGTGTGTGTGGGACCCTACCCCAGTGAGAGTCAGTGTGTGTGGGACCCGGACCCCAGGGAGAGTCAGTGTGTGTGGGACCCATACCCCAGTGAGAGCAAGTGTGTGTGGGATCCTACCGCAGTGAGAGTCGGTGTGTGTGGGACCCGTACCCCAGTGAGAGCGAGTGTGTGTGGGACCCGTACCCCAGTGAGAGTCGGTGTGTGTGGGACCCATACCGCAGTGAGAGCAAGTGTGTGTGGGACCCTACCCCAGTGAGAGTCAGTGTGTGTGGGACCCATACCCCAGTGAGAGCCGGTGTGTGTGGGACCCTACCCCAGTGAGAGTCAGTGAGTGTGGGACCCGTATCCCAGTGAGAGTCAGTGTGTGTGGGACACTACCCCAGTGAGAGTCAGTGTGTGTGGGACCCATACCCGTGTGAGAGCCCGTGTGTGTGGGACCCTACCTCAGTGAGAGTCGGTGTGTGTGTCGGAACCGTACCCGAGTGAGAGTCTGTATGTGTGGGACCCGTATCCCGGTGAGAGTCCGTGTGTGTGGGACCCGTACCCCAGTGAGTCAGTGTGTGTGGGACCCTACCCCAGTGAGAGCCGGTGTGTGTGGGACCCTACTCCAGTGAGAGTCAGTGTGTGTGTGAGACACGTACCCCAGTGAGAGTCAACGTGTGTGGGACTCGTACCTCAGTGAGAGTCATTGTCTGTGGGACCCCTACCCCAGTGAGAGCCGGTGTGTGTGGGACCTGAAACCCAGGGAGAGTCAGTGTGTGTGGGACCCTACCCCAGTGAGAGTCAGTGTGTGTGGGACCCCTACCCCAGTGAGAGTCAGTGTGTGTGGGACCCGTACCCCAGTGAGAGTCAGTGTGTGTGGGACCCGTACCCCACTGAGAGTCAGTGTGTGTGGGACCCTACCCCAGTGAGAGTCAGTGTGTGTGGGACCCGTACCCCACTGAGAGTCAGTGTGTGTGGGACCCGTACCCCAGTGAGAGTCACTGTGTGTGTGACCCGTACCACAGTGAGAGTCAGTGTGTTTGGGACTCGACCATAGGGAGAGCGAGTATGTGTGAGCTGTACCACAGTGAGAGTCAGTGTGTGTGGGACACTACCATTTGGAGAGCGAGTATGTGGGACCCGTACCCCAGTGAGAGTCATTGTGTGTGGGACCCGTACTCCAGTGAGAGTCGGTGTATGTGAGACCCGTACCCCAGTGAGAGTCGGTGTGTGTGGGACCCGTACCCCAGTGAGAGCAAGTGTGTGTGGGACGCGTACCCCAATGAGAGTCGTTGTGTGTGGGACCCGTACCCCAGTGAGAGTCCGTGTGTGTGGGACTCTACCAAAGGGAGAGTTAGTGTGTGTGGGACCCATACCCCAGTGAGAGCGAGTGTGTGTGGGACCCTACCCCACTGAGAGTCAGTGTGTGTGGGACCCGTACCCAAGTGAGAGTCAGTGTGTGTGGGACCCGTAATCCAGTGAGACTCAGTGTGTGTGGGACCCTACCATAGGGAGAGTTAGTGTGTGTGGGACCCATACCCCTGTGAGAGTCAGTGTGTGTGGGACCCATACGCCAGTGAGAGCCGGTGTGTGTGGGACCTGTACCCCAGTGAGAGTCAGTGTGTGTGGGACCCATACCCCAGTGAGAGTCAGTGTGTGTGGGACCCGTTCCCCAGTGAGAGTCAGTGTGTGTGGGGCCCGTACCCCAGTGAGAGTCAGTGTGTGTGGGACCCGTTCCCCAGTGAGAGTCCGTGTGTGTGGCACCCGTACCCGAGTGAGAGTCAGTGTGTGTGGGACCCGTACCCCAGTGAGAGTCAGTGTGTGTGGGAGCCTTACACCAGTGAGAGTCAATGTTTGTGGGACCTGTACCCCAGTGAGAGCCGGTGTGTGTGGGACCCGTACCCCAGTGAGAGTCAGTGTGTGTGGGACCTGTACCCCAGTGAGAGTCAGTGTGTGTGTTGGAGCCTTACACCAGTGAGAGTCAATGTGTGTGGGACCTGTACCCCAGTGAGAGCCGGTGTGTGTGGGACCCGTACCCCAGTGAGAGTCAGTGTGTGTGGGACCCTTACCCCAGTGAGAGTCAATGTGTGTGGGACCCTACCCCAGTGAGAGTCAGTGTGTGTAGGACCCTACCCCAGTGAGAGTCGGTGTCTGTGGGACCCGTACCACAGTGAGAGCGAGTGTGTGTGGGACCCGTACCCCAGTGAGAGTCGGTGTGTGTGGGACCCGTACCCCAGTGAGAGTCAGTGTGTGTGGGACCCTACCATCGGGAGAGTCAGTGTGTGTGGGACCCATACCCCAGTGAGAGTCAGTGTTTGTGGGACCTGTACCCCAGTGAGAGTCAGTGTGTGTGGGAGCCTTACCCCAGTGAGAGTCAGTGTGTGTGGGACCCTACCCAGTGAAAGTCAGTGTGTGTGGGACCCTACCCCAGTGAGAGTCAGTGTGTGTGGGACCCGTACCCCAGTGAGAGTCAGTGTGTGTGGGACCCGTTCCCCAGTGAGAGTCAGTGTGTGTGGGACCCGTACCCGAGTGAGAGTCAGTGTGTGTGGGACCCGTACCCCAGTGAGAGTCGGTGTGTGTGGGACCGTACCCCAGTGAGAGTCAGTGTGTGTGGGACCTGTACCCCAGTGAGAGTCAGTGTGTGTGGGAGCCTTACACCAGTGAGAGTCAATGTGTGTGGGACCTGTACCCAAAGTGAGAGCCGGTGTGTGTGGGACCCGTACCCAAGTGAGAGTCAGTGTGTGTGGGACCCTTACCCCAGTGAGAGTCAATGTGTGTGGGACCCGTTCCCCAGTGAGAGTCAGTGTGTGTGGGACCCTACCCCAGTGAGAGTCAGTGTTTGTGGGACCCTACCCCAGTGAGAGTCAGTGTGTGTGGGACCCATACCCCAGTGAGAGTCAGTATGTGTGGGACCCGTACCCCAGTGAGAGTCAGTGTGTGTGGGACCCTACCCCAGTGAGAGTCAGTGTTTGTGGGACCTGTACCCCAGTGAGAGCCGGTGTGTGTGGGACCCGTTCCCCAGTGAGAGTCAGTGTGTGTGGGACTGTACCCCAGTGAGAGTCAGTGTGTGTGGGATCCGTACCCCAGTGAGAGTCAGTGTGTGTGGGACTGTACCCCAGTGAGAGTCAGTGTGTGTGGGACCCGTACCCCAGTGAGAGTCAGTATGTGTGGGACCCGTACCCCAGTGAGAGTCAGTATGTGTGGGACCCGTACCCCAGTGAGAGTCAGTGTGTGTGGGACCCTACCCCAGTGAGAGTCAGTGTTTGTGGGACCTGTACCCCAGTGAGAGCCGGTGTGTGTGGGACCCGTTCCCCAGTGAGAGTCAGTGTGTGTGGGACCCTACCCCAGTGAGAGTCAGTGTTTGTGGGACCTGTACCCCAGTGAGAGTCAGTGTGTGTGGGAGCCTTACACCAGTGAGAGTCAGTGTGTGTGGGACCCTACCCCAGTGAGAGTCAGTGTGTGTGGGACCCTACACCAGTGAGAGTCAGTGTGTGTGGGACCATACCCCAGTGAGAGTCAGTGTTTGTGGGACCCGTACCCCAGTGAGAGTCAGTGTGTGTGGGACCTGTACCCCAGTGAGAGCCGGTGTGTGTGGGACCCGTACCCCAGTGAGAGTCAGTGTGTGCGGGACCCTTACCCCAGTGAGAGTCAATGTGTGTGGGACCCTACCCCAGTGAGAGTCAGTGTGTGTGGGACCCTACCCCAGTGAGTATCAGTGTGTGTGGGAACCGACCACAGTGAGAGTCAATGTGGGTGGGACCCGTACCCCAGTGAGAGACAGTGTGGGTGGGACCCGGACCCCAGTGAGAGCGAGTGTGTGTGGGACCCGTACCCCAGGGAGAGTCAGTGTGTGTGGGTCCCATACCCCAGTGAGAGCAAGTGTGTGTGGGACCCGTACCCCAGTGAGAGTCAGTGTGTGTGGGACCCTACCATAGGGAGAGTCAGTGTGTGTGGGACCCATACCACAGTGAGAGTCTGTGTGTGGGACCCTACCATCGGGAGAGTCAGTGTGTGTGGGACCCGTTCCCCAGTGAGAGTCAGTGTGTGTGGGACCCTACCCCAGTGAGAGTCAGTGTTTGTGGGACCTGTACCCCAGTGAGAGTCAGTGTGTGTGGGAGCCTTACCCCAGTGAGAGTGAATGTGTGTGGGACCCTACCGCAGTGAGAGTCAGTGTGGGTGGGACCCGTACCCCAGTGAGAGACAGTGTGGGTGGGACCCGGACCCCAGTGAGAGCGAGTGTGTGTGGGACCCGTACCCCAGGGAGAGTCAGTGTGTGTGGGACCCGTACCCCAGTGAGAGTCAGTGTGTGTGGGACCCATACCCCAGTGAGAGCAAGTGTGTGTGGGATCCTACCCCAGTGAGAGTCGGTGTGTGTGGGACCCATACCCCAGTGAGAGTCAGTGTGTGTGGGACCCATACCCCAGTGAGAGCAAGTGTGTGTGGGACACTACCCCAGTGAGAGTCAGTGTGTGTGGGACCTGTACCCCAGTGAGAGTCAGTGTGTGTGGGAGCCTTACCCCAGTGAGAGTCAGTGTGTGTGGGACCCGTACCCCAGTGAGAGCGAGTGTGTGTGGGACCCGTACCCCAGTGAGAGTCGGTGTGTGTGGGACCCATACCCCAGTGAGAGCAAGTGTGTGTGGGACACTACCCCAGTGAGAGTCAGTGTGTGTGGGACCCATACCCCAGTGAGAGCCGGTGTGTGTGGGACCCTACCCCAGTGAGAGTCAGTGTGTGTGGGACCCGTATCCCAGTGACAGTCAGTGTGTGTGGGACCCATACCCCAGTGAGAGTCAGTGTGTGTGGGACCCATACCCCAGTGAGAGTCAGTGTGTGTGGAACCCTACCCCAGTGAGAGTCGGTGTGTGTGTGGGAACCGTACCCGAGTGAGAGTCCGTGTGTGTGGGACCCATACCCCAGTGAGTCAGTGTGTGTGGGACCCGTTCCCCAGTGAGAGTCAGTGTTTGTGGGACCTGTACCCCAGTGAGAGTCAGTGTGTGTGGGAGCCTTACCCCAGTGAGAGTGAATGTGTGTGGGACCCTACCGCAGTGAGAGTCAGTGTGTGTGGGACCCTACCCCAGTGAGAGTCAGTGTGTGTGGGACCATACCCCAGTGAGAGTCAGTGTGTGTGGGACCCGTACCCCAGTGAGAGTCAGTGTGTGTGGGAACTGTACCCCAGTGAGAGCCGGTGTGTGTGGGACCCGTACCCCAGTGAGAGTCAGTGTGTGCGGGACCCTTACCCCAGTGAGAGTCAATGTGTGTGGGACCCTACCCCAGTGAGAGTCAGTGTGTGTGGGACCCTACCCCAGTGAGAATCAGTGTGTGTGGGAACGTACCTCAGTGAGAGTCGGTGTGTGTGGGACCCATACCCCAGTGAGAGCAAGTGTGTGTGGGACCCTACCCCAGTGAGAGTCAGTGTGTGTGGGACCCATACCCCAGTGAGAGCCGGTGTGTGTGGGACCCTACCCCAGTGAGAGTCAGTGTGTGTGGGACCCGTATCCCAGTGACAGTCAGTGTGTGTGGGACCCATACCCCAGTGAGAGTCAGTGTGTGTGGGACCCGTATCCCAGTGACAGTCAGTGTGTGTGGGACCCATACCCCAGTGAGAGTCAGTGTGTGTGGGACCCTACCCCAGTGAGAGTTAGTGTGTGTGGGACCCGTATCCCAGTGACAGTCAGTGTGTGTGGGACCCATACCCCAGTGAGAGTCAGTGTGTGTGGGACCCTACCCCAGTGAGAGTCAGTGTGTGTGGGACCCGTATCCCAGTGACAGTCAGTGTGTGTGGAACCCTACCCCAGTGAGAGTCGGTGTGTGTGTGGGAACCGTACCCGAGTGAGAGTCCGTGTGTGTGGGACCCATACCCCAGTGAGTCAGTGTGTGTGGGACCCTACTCCAGTGAGAGTCAGTGTGTGTGGGACCCTACCCCAGTGAGAGCCGGTGTGTGTGGGACCCTACTCCAGTGAGAGTCAGTGTGTGTGTGAGACACGTACCCCAGTGAGAGTCAACGTGTGTGGGACCTGTACCTCAGTGAGAGCCGGTGTGTGTGGGACCTGAAACCCAGGGACAGTCAGTGTGTGTGGGACCCTACCCCAGTGAGAGTCAGTGTGTGTGGGATCCGTACCCCAGTGAGAGTCAGTGTTTGTGGGACCCCTACCCCAGTGAGAATCAGTGTGTGTGGGACCCGTACCCCAGTGAGAGTAAGTGTGAGTGGGACTCTACACCAGTGAGAGTCAGTGTGTGTGGGACCTGTACCCCAGTGAGAGTCAGTGTGTGTGGGACTAGACCATAGGGAGAGTCAGTGTGTGTGGGACCCGTACCCCAGTGAGAGTCAGTGTGTGTGGGACCTGTACCCCAGTGAGAGCCGGTGTGTGTGGGACCCGTACCCCAGTGAGAGTCAGTGTGTGCGGGACCCTTACCCCAGTGAGAGTCAATGTGTGTGGGACCCTACCCCAGTGAGAGTCAGTGTGTGTGGGACCCTACCCCAGTGAGAATCAGTGTGTGTGGGAACGTACCTCAGTGAGAGTCGGTGTGTGTGGGACCCATACCCCAGTGAGAGCAAGTGTGTGTGGGACCCTACCCCAGTGAGAGTCAGTGTGTGTGGGACCCTACCCCAGTGAGAGTCAGTGTGTGTGGGACCCGTATCCCAGTGACAGTCAGTGTGTGTGGGACCCATACCCCAGTGAGAGTCAGTGTGTGTGGGACCCTACCCCAGTGAGAGTCAGTGTGTGTGGGACCCTACCCCAGTGAGAGCCGGTGTGTGTGGGACCCTACTCCAGTGAGAGTCAGTGTGTGTGGGACCCTACCCCAGTGAGAGCCGGTGTGTGTGGGACCCTACTCCAGTGAGAGTCAGTGTGTGTGTGAGACACGTACCCCAGTGAGAGTCAACGTGTGTGGGACCTGTACCTCAGTGAGAGCCGGTGTGTGTGGGACCTGAAACCCAGGGACAGTCAGTGTGTGTGGGACCCTACCCCAGTGAGAGTCAGTGTGTGTGGGATCCGTACCCCAGTGAGAGTCAGTGTTTGTGGGACCCCTACCCCAGTGAGAATCAGTGTGTGTGGGACCCGTACCCCAGTGAGAGTAAGTGTGAGTGGGACTCTACACCAGTGAGAGTCAGTGTGTGTGGGACCTGTACCCCAGTGAGAGTCAGTGTGTGTGGGACTAGACCATAGGGAGAGCGAGTATGTGTGACCCGTACCCCAGTGAGAGTCAGTGTGTGTGAGACCCGTACCCCAGTGAGAGTCAGTGTGTGTGGGACCTGTACCCAGGTGAGAGCCGGTGTGTGTGGGACCCGTACCCCAGTGAGAGTCAGTGTGTGTGGGACCCTACCCCAGTGAGAGCCAGTGTGTGTGGGACCCATACCCCAGTGAGAGTCGGTGTGTGTGGGACCCGTACCCCAGTGAGAGTCGGTGTGTGTGGGACCTGTACCCAAGTTAGAGCCGGTGTGTGTGGGACCTGTACCCCAGTGAGAGTCAGTGTGGGTGGGACCCTACCCCAGTGGGAGTCAGTGTGTGTGGGACTCGTACCCCAGTGAGAGTCAGTGTGTGTGGGACCCGTACACCAGTGAAAGTGAGTGTGTGTGGGACCCGACCATAGGGAGAGCGAGTATGTGGGACCCGGACTCCAGTGAGAGTCAGTGTGTGTGGGACCTGTACTCCAGTGAGAGCGAGTGTGTGTGGGACCTGTACCCAAGTGAGAGCCGGTGTGTGTGGGACCTGTACCCCAGTGAGAGTCAGTGTGTGTGGGACTCGTACCCCAGTGAGAGTCATTGTATGTGGGACCCGACCATAGGGAGAGCGAGTATGTGGGACCCGGACCCCAGTGAGAGTCAGTGTGTGTTGGACCTGTACCCCAGTGAGAGTATGTGTGTGTGGGACCCGTACCCCAGTGAGAGTCAGTGTGTGTGGGACCCTACCCCAGTGAGAGTATGTGTGTGTGGGACCCGTACCCCAGTGAGAATCAGTGTGTGTGGGACCCGTACCCCAGTGAGAGTCAGTGTGTGTGGGACCCGTACCCCAGTGAGAGTCAGTGTGTGTGGGACCCGTACCCCAGTGAGAGTCAATGTGTGTGGGACCCGTACCTCAGTGAGAGTCAGTGTGTGTGGGACCCATACCCCAGTGAGTGTCAAACTGTGTGGGACCCGTATCCCAGTGAGTGTCGGTGTGTGTGGGAATGTACCCCAGTGAGAGTCAGTGTGTGTGGGACCCGTACCCCAGTGAGAGTCGGTGTGTGTGGGTCCCGTACCCCAGTGAGAGTCGGTGTCTTTGGGACCCGTACCCCAGTGAGAGTCGGTGTGTGTGGGACCTGTACCCCAGTGAGAGTCAGTGTGTGTGGGACCCGTACCCCAGTGAGAGTCGGTGTGTGTGGGACCCGTACCCCAGTGAGAGTCGGTTTGTGTGGGACCCGTACCCCAGTGAGAGTCGGTGTGTGTGGGATCCGTACCCCAGTGAGAGTCGGTGTGTGTGGGACCCGTACCCCAGTGAGAGTCGGTGTGTGTGGGACCTGTACCCCAGTGAGAGTCAGTGTGTGTGGGACCTGTACCCCAGTGAGAGTCAGTGTGTGTGGGACCCGTACCCCAGTGAGAGTCAGTGTGTGTGGGACCCGTACCCCAGTGAGAGTCAGTGTGTGTGGGACCTGTACCCCAGTGAGAGTCGGTGTGTGTGGGACCTGTACCCCAGTGAGAGTCGGTGTGTGTGGGACCTGTACCCCAGTGAGAGTCGGTGTGTGTGGGACCTGTACCCCAGTGAGAGTCGGTGTGTGTGGGACCCGTACCCCAGTGAGAGTCAGTGTGTGTGGGACCTGTACCCCAGTGAGAGTCGGTGTGTGTGGGACCTGTACCCCAGTGAGAGTCGGTGTGTGTGGGACCCGTACCCCAGTGAGAGTCGGTGTGTGTGGGACCTGTACCCCAGTGAGAGTCGGTATGTGTGGGACCCGTACCCCAGTGAGAGTCAGTGTGTGTGGGACCCGTACCCCAGTGAGAGTCAGTGTGTGTGGGACCCGTACCCCAGTGAGAGTCAGTGTGTGTGGCACCCGTACCCCAGTGAGAGTCAGTGTGTGTGGGACCCGTACCCCAGTGAGAGTCGGTGTGTGTGGGACCCGTACCCCAGTGAGAGTCGTTGTGTGTGGGACACGTACCCCAGTGAGAGTCAGTGTGTGTGGGACACGTACCCCAGTGAGAGTCAGTGTGTGTGGGACCCGTACCCCAGTGAGAGTCGGTGTGTGTGGGACCCGTACCCCAGTGAGAGTCGGTGTGTGTGGGACCCGTACCCCAGTGAGAGTCGGTGTGTGTGGGACCCGTACCCCAGTGAGAGTCAGTGTGTGTGGGACCCGTACCCCAGTGAGAGTCAGTGTGTGTGGGACCCGTACCCCAGTGAGAGTCAGTGTGTGTGGGACCCGTACCCCAGTGAGAGTCGGTGTGTGTGGGACCCGTACCCCAGTGAGAGTCGTTGTGTGTGGGACACGTACCCCAGTGAGAGTCAGTGTGTGTGGGACCCGTACCCCAGTGAGAGTCGTTGTGTGTGGGACACGTACCCCAGTGAGAGTCGGTGTGTGTGGGACACGTACCCCAGTGAGAGTCAGTGTGTGTGGGACCCGTACCCCAGTGAGAGTCAGTGTGTGTGGGACCCGTACCCCAGTGAGAGTCGTTGTGTGTGGGACACGTACCCCAGTGAGAGACAGTGTGTGTGGGACCCGTACCCCAGTGAGAGTCAGTGTGTGTGGGACCCGTACCCCAGTGAGAGTCGTTGTGTGTGGGACACGTACCCCAGTGAGAGTCGGTGTGTGTGGGACACGTACCCCAGTGAGAGTCAGTGTGTGTGGGACACGTACCCCAGTGAGAGACAGTGTGTGTGGGACCCGTACCCCAGTGAGAGTCAGTGTGTGTGGGACACGTACCCCAGTGAGAGTCATTGTGTGTGGGACACGTACCCCAGTGAGAGAGCTTTCTCAATATGCCAGTCTAAGCCACCTTTTCTATTCTTGCACCTTTGCAGGTTGGGTTGAACGGGAAACCTACTACTGAATCTCTTATCACCTTGACATCGCTGCCACACTCAGTACACGCCCTTTCTCCTCCAACCTACGACCCCAGCTTGTTGACGGACCGGGAAAGCCTGACGAGAGACGCCTTCAGCTGGGAGAAGTGCCCCCGAGCCGCCTCCCAACTTCCCCTCCGAACTTTGAGTTAACCCCTGCTCTCCCGCCGAAGCCCCTCCGATGCCATGTCGCGACTCCGTTCGGGAAGAGCTGTGCGTCTCGGGGACCCTGGGGCCCCGGCTCTCGCGGCGGCGCCCTCTCCCTCCCTCCGCGGGGGCTCAGTTTCCGCTGTGCGCCGCGGGAGTTGGGGAGGGAGGGGGCGTGGCTGAGCATGGAATTTTTACTTTTCAGTCTCGAAGCGCCTGTGCTTCCCTCTGCCGCCGGGACAATGTGTGTGGGGCCGTGCGTCGTCAGTGTGTCGTCTCCCCCTCTCTCGCCAATTCCACCTCCGCCCCTTCATTTTCTAATCCACATCCACGGTCGATTGGAACCGAGCAGCACGTGAACGAAAGGGAACGAGGGAGAGAGGAAGAGAGAGAGAGAGAGAAATAAAAATAGAGAGCCCACGTCGTACACTTGAATCCCCGGCCTCAGTAACACAGACCCCTGCCCTAATAATACACAGACACTCCCCCCTCACCCACGGTAACAAACAGATTCTTGTATGTCTCACTGTGCTGGGCGAATCCTTGATCCAGAGCTTTACCCAGTAAAATTCCGTCAAGGACCTCGGGCAAAGCGCTAAATACTGCTGCTGGAATCTGAACTGAAAACGGAAAATGAATGAAATACTCAGGAGGTCAGGCAGCATCCGGGGAGAGAAAAATGGAGTTGACGTCTCAGGTCGACGACCCGACTTGGTCAAGGGTCACCGACCTATAACGTTAACTCTGTTTCTCTCTCCACAAAGCCCTCGGGCTCCCTGCCTGACTGGCCTCAGCACCCGCGATGAATCACGGATCGATTAAATGGGTTTAAATCCCTCGGTTGCCTCTTCACGATTGGCCTGGAACCCCCACCACCCCGAGCTCGACCCACCTGACCCCTGACCCCTCACCTCCCCCGTTGCGGACTAGTCACCTTCACAGGAATTAAAGTACAAGTTGGAGCTCACCGTCTCTCCGGTGTCCGAGGTCACAGGCCCCGAACCTAAGCGCATACGTGACGCGTTGGTTCGTGCTTTGTAGGTTGACTATAGAAACCCGGCATTAAACAATTCGACCTCCTGCCGGCGAGCTGGGCCCCATTCCGTCCCTGCTCCTCTTCCCCACTTCCAGGACCGTCCGCCCAATCCCGGCTCACAGTCACAGCTCGGGCAACTCCCAGAGTCCTCCAGTCCTCCACCAGCGTCACCCGGGCAACTCCCAGCGTCCCCCGGGGCAACTCCCAGTGTTCGCCGGGGCAACTCCCAGCGTCCACCGGGGCAACTGCCAGCATCTCCCGGGGCAACTCCCAGTGTTCGTCGGGGCAATTCCCAGCGTCCACCGGGGCAACTCCCATTGTTTGCCGGGGCAATTCACAGCGTCCCCCGGGGCAATTCCCAGCATTCCCCGGGGCAACTGCCAGCGTCCACCGGGGCAACTCCCAGCATCTCCCGGGGCAACTCCCAGTGTTCGCCGGGGCAATTCCCAGCATCCTTCGTGGCAACTCCCGGGGTCTCCCGGGGCAATTCCCAGCGTCCCCCGGGGCAATTCCCAGCATCCCCCGGGGCAACTCCCAGGGAACTCCTGGGGTCCCCTGGGGTGGCAGCAGCAGCTTACGTTTAAATACCAGGCCAGGCCCACGTCTGATTTTCCCCCACCTCCCACTCCCGGGCCCGTGTCCAACCGCCAAGCCTGTGTTGGATCAGAGGCCTTCGCCTCCCCTTGCCCAGCCCAGCGAACGCAGACCACAGGCCGAGGTCCCAGAAAAGTCCAGCGCTGTAGTTAGAGATTTCAGAATGTGTGCGTGTGTGTAGTGATGAGAGAGAGAGAGAGAGAGAGAGCACGAGTGAGACACACGGGATTCTGCAGGACGCTTCCTCATGTCAAAGTATGCGGGGACTCTCCTTCCCATGTTTACAGCGGTCCCATCACTAATTTACTCTGTGATGGTGTCCCGACACAAGACAGGCCTCCACCTAGGACTTTGCAAGGGGGGTGGTGTGTCGATACCACTTCTCCCACCCTCCGCTGTGTGTGTTTGTGTGTGTGTGTGTTTATGTGTGTGTATGTGCGCGCGTGCATGCGAGTGTGAGAGAGAGAGAGGGAGACGAACGGCGGGTGGGGGGGTTGGGAGTGGGAATTCATGGCCTCGTTCCCTGGAATCGGAGGGGCTCCTGCCCCCAGTTACTGGCTGTTCAACTGTTTGTGTAGGTGTGTGATGTTGTGATGTCATCCCCCCCATTCCCCTTGTGCTTGCACTCTGTCCAAACTTCTGTATTAGAAACAGAAGCTCAGTGTACTCTTCAATGACAAAATAAAACCGACAGTTTAATACAACCAAACCCCGCCTCTCACGCTTGCTTTTCATTGAGTCCGTGAGTGTTTGCTCAATGCAGTAAATACTGGCAGTCAATCATTAAAGCTTTGATATTAAATAAACCTCATTACCTACCTCTCAAACGGTTCTCCTCTTGGCTTAATAACCCAGCCTGGTGTGGGACTGAGCCTCCCACACACACAGCAGGAAAGGCCCAGGCTGCATTCTCGGCCTGTGCCTCGCCCGGTGTACAATGGGCCACAGTAGCTTCAGCTCGGGAGCGGAAAACAAACTCCAGCAGGGTCACGGCTCCTGATCGTTGCACTCTGACCTCTGACCTCTGCTGGCATTGAGCGGGGGGGCTGTGCCCCCTCCCCCCTCTCCCAGGTTAGATATCCTGCTCTAAAGCTCTTCTCTGTGATGAAGCAACTAATCTGTGCACAGCAAGGTCCCACAAAAACAATGAGACAAATGGGCTATTATGTGCTTCATGATGTCAGTTGAGGCATAAACATTGGCCCAAGACTCCAGAGAGAACTCCCTGCTCTTCTTGGAAATAGTGCCCCGGGATCTTTTAGGTCCATGTGAGAGGGTAGACATGGCCTCGGTTTAACGTCTCACCCAAAAGACGGCACCTTTGACAGTGCAGCACTCCTTCAGCTCTGCACTAGAGTGTCAGTCTGGATACTGTACATTACGTCTTTGGAGTCAGGATTGAACCCACGACCTTCTAAGTCTGAGGTTAGATAATGCAAAGTAAAGCTCCCTCTACACTGTCCCATCAAACACTCCCAGGGCAAGTACAGCACGGGTTAGATACAGAGTAAAGCTCCCTCTACACTGTCCCATCAAACACTCCCAGGGCAGGTACAGGAGGTTAGATACAGAGTAAAGCTCCCTCTACACTGTCCCATCAAACACTACCAGGGCAGGTACAGAACGGGGTTACATACAGAATAAAGCTCCCTCTACACTGTCCCATCAAACACTCCCAGGGCAGGTACAGGGGGGTTAGATACAGAGTAAAGCTCCTTCTACACTGTCCCATCAAACACTCCCAAGGCAGGTACAGCACGGGTTAGATACAGAGTAAAGCTCCCTCTACACTGTCCCATCAAACACTCCCAGGGCAGGTACAGGGAGGTTAGATACAGAGTAAAGCTTCCTCTACACTGTCCCATCAAACACTCCCAGGGCAGGTACAGCATGGGTTAGATACAGAGTAAAGCTGCCTCTACACTGTCCCATCAAACACTCCCAGGGCAGGTACAGGGGGTTAGATACAGAGTAAAGCTCCCTCTACATTGTCCCATCAAACACTCCCAGGGCAGGTGCAGGGGGTTAGATACAGAGTAAAGCTCCCTCTACACTGTCCCATCAAACACTCCCAGGGCAGGTACAGGGGGTTAGATACAGAGTAAAGCTCCCTCTACATTGTCCCATCAAACACTCCCAAGGCAGGTACAGCACAGGGTTAGATACAGAGTAAAGCTTCCTCTACACTGTCCCATCAAACACTCCCAGGGCAGGTACAGCACAGGTTAGATACAGAGTAAAGCTTCCTCTACACTGTCCCATCAAACACTCCCAGGGCAGGTACAGCATGGGTTAGATACAGAGTAAAGCTGCCTCTACACTGTCCCATCAAACACTCCCAGGGCAGGTACAGGGGGTTAGATACAGAGTAAAGCTCCCTCTACATTGTCCCATCACACACTCCCAAGGCAGGTACAGGGGGTTAGATACAGAGTAAAGCTCCCTCTACACTGTCCCATCAAACACTCCCAGGGCAGGTACAGGGGGTTAGATACAGAGTAAAGCTTCCTCTACACTGTCCCATCAAACACTCCCAGGTCAGGTACAGCACAGGGTTAGATACAGAGTAAAGCTCCCTCTACACTGTCCCATCAAACACTCTCAGGGCAGGTACAGCACGGGTTAGATACAGAGTAAAGCTCCCTGGCAAAGTATCCTATGATGGAGAGGCACCCGAGCTGCCACTGTAGATTGTACCAGGTGACGGGCCAACGCTGCTTGGCAGAAGTCGGATGGGGAAGAATCGGTGGAACTGGGAAGACATCAAAGTATTATCGTCAGTGGACAATGCTTCCTGTGCTCAAGTGCTGAGCAAGTTCTCAGCTTTATTTAAACCAGGCATCGGCAACGTCACAGGCAACAAAGTACAGATCCACTTGGTCTCCAAGGCACGGTCCATTCATCACAAAGGTCGAGCGGTCCCCTACATGAGGAGGGAGCAAGTGGAGATCGAATTGGACAGACTTCAACGCGAGGGAATCATATCGCCAGTCGAGTTCAACGAGTGGGCCAGCCCGATTATTCCAGTACTAAAGAGCAATGGCACGGTCAGAATCTGCGGCAACTACAAAGTAACGATCAAACGAGTCTCGTCCCAGGACCAGTATCCAGAATCTAAAGCCGATGCCCTTTTCACGACATTAGCAGGGGGGAAGGCGTTCAGCAAGCTGGATCTAACCTTCGCTTACATGACCCAGGAGCTGGTTGAGTCGTCGAAAAAGTTAACATGCATTAACACGCACAAAGGACTGTTTGTGTGTCACAGGTGCCCATTCGGGATACGCTCGGCTGCAGCCATACTCCAAAGAAACATGGAGAGCCTGTTGAAATCGGGTCCACGCACCGTCGTGTTTCACTGGCCACGGCACCTCCGAACACCTGCACAACCTGGAAGAAGTTTTAAGTCGACGAAACACAGTTGGACTCTGGTTGAAATGATCCAAATGTGTCTTCCTGGCGCCAGAGGTAGAATTCCTGGGGAAGAAGATTGCGGCAGACGGCATCAGACCCACGGACTCGAAGACAGAGGCCATCAAGAATGCACCCACAACCACGAAATGTAACGGAGCTGCGCTCGTTCCTGGGACTCCTCAACTATTTCGGTAACTATCTTTCAGGGTTGAGCGCCTTCCTGGAACTATTGCACAAGCTGTTACTCAAGAGAGATGACTGGGCTTGGGGTAAAAATCAAGGGGCCACCTTTGAGAAGGCCAGAAACCTGCTGTGTTCGAATAAGTTTCTGGTATTATATGACCCATGTAAACGTCTAGTTTTAGCATGTGATGCATCGTTGTACAGCGTTGGGTGTGTTTTGCAGCAAGTCAATGCAGTGGGCAAACTCCAACCGGTTGCATATACGTCCAGAAGCCTATCAAAGGCCGAAAGAGGCTACAGCATGGTTGAAAAGGAGGCTTTAGCCTGTGTTTACGGTGTAAAAAAGATGGCCCAATATTTGTTTGGACTCAGGTTCGAGTTAGAGATGGACCACTAGCCCCTAATCTCACTGCTTTTGGAAAGCAAAGACAAAAACACCAATGCTTCGTCTCAAATCCAAAGATGGGTACTAGCACTGTCTGCCTACGACTATGTGATCTGCCACAGGCCAGGCACTGAAAACTGCGCCGATGACCTCAGCCGACTACCGTTGCCCACCACCAGGGTGGAAACGGCGCAGCCCGCAGACCTGCTACTGGCCATGGATACCTTTGATAGCGAAGGGTCACCCATAATGGCCCGCCAAATTAAGACCTGCACCAGCCAGGATTCTCTACTATCCCTTGTAAAAAGTTGCGTGCTCAATGGGAGCTGGTCAGCGATCCCTAGAGACATGCAAGTCGAGATCAAGCCGTTTCACCGTCGTAAAGACAAAATATCGATCCATTCAGATTGCCTCTTATGGGGTAACCGCGTTATCTTGCCAATGAAAGGCAGGGAAGCCTTCATACGTGACCTACACAGCACCCACCCATGGCATAGTCATGATGAAGGCTATCGCCAGGTCCCACGTCTGGTGGCCAGGCATTGACTTGGACCTAGAGTCATGTGTGCACCAGTGTAACACGTGCTCACAACTGAGCAATGCTCCCAGAGAGGCTCCACTTCGTCTCTGGTCCTGCCCCTCAAAACCATGGTCCAGGATCCATGTGGATTATGCGGGCTCCTTTCTGGGAAAGATGTTCCTGGTTGTTGTGGACGCCTACTCCAAATGGATTGAATATCGTTATAATGGCATCCAGCACGTCCGCAGCCACCATTGAAAGCCTCAGGGCCATGTTTGCCACCCATGGCTTACCCGACATTCTTGTCGGCGACAATGGTCCGTGTTTCACCAGCTCGGAATTCAAAGAATTCATGACCAATAATGGCATCCAGCAAGTCAGATCTGCCCCGTTCAAGCCCGCATTCAACGGCCAAGTGGAGTGGGCAGTTCAAACCATAAAGCAGAGCTTGAAACGTGCCACAGAGGGCTCCTTACAAACCCGCCTGTCCCGGGTACTGCTCAGCTACAGGACATGACCCCACTCACTTGCTGAGGTTCCCCCTCCAGAATTAATAATGAAACGAGCACTCAAAACCAGGCTCTCCTGAGTACACCCTGACCTTAGTGATCAGGTGGAAACCAGGCATTACCAGCAAAACACGTACCATGATCGCGCGGCTGTATCACGCACCATCACTGTAAATGACCTTGTGTTTGTGCTGAATTACGGTCAAGGCCCCAAATGGGTCGCCGGCACTGTATTAGCCAAGGAGGGGAATAGAGTGTTTGTTGTCAAACAGCTTAACGGTCAAATGTGCACAAAAGATTTGGACCAAAGCAAATTCCGATTCACACATAATTAGGAACCACCGGAAGAGAACCGCATCTTCAGCGACCCACCAACAAACGCCCAATAGACAACAGACCTCGCTGCCAACCATGAGGATGATCCCACCATCCCCAACGTACAGCCCAACTAGTCGCACGGCAAGACAGCAGTGGCCCAACCAACTCACCCAGGCCAGAAGCGACACTCACCAGGGAGTACAGGGCTCCGGTTCACCTTAACCGGTAATCAACTCGCATCAAAGACTTTGGGGGGGAATGATGTCATGTACGCAAACTCTTTGTATTCACGATGTAACTATGCAAGAGGTACCACCGGAGGGCGCTGCTGCCCAGGGGTTTCCTGCCCTGGTGTGCAGGGGCATATAAAAGGCAGCCAGCCATGCTGCCCCTCACTTTGTAGTCATATTAAATGGACTGAAGTCACACAGCTGTTACTCACAGTACAAGGCCTCGTGGAGTTATTCGATGGTAATTGCAGACATAATAAAGTAAAGCTCCTTCTACACTGTCCCATCAAACACTCCCAGGGCAGGTACAGCACACGGTTAGATACAGAGTAAAGCTCCTTCTACACTGTCCCATCAAACACTCCCAGGGCAGGTACAGGGGGTTAGATACAGAGTAAAGCTCCTTCTACACTGTCCCATCAAACACTCCCAGGGCAGGTACAGCACGGGTTAGATACAGAGTAAAGCTCCCTCTACACTGTCCCATCAAACACTCCCAGGGCAGGTGAATAAGGTGATAGCAGGAAAAAGTAGAAAAAAGCCTGAGTTAAAGGCACTATATCTGAATGCACAAAGCATTCACAACAAAATAGATGAACCAATAGCGGAGATAGCTATGAATAGGTTTGATTTAATGGCCATTACAGAGACGTGGTTGCAAAGTGACCAAGTTGGGAACTAAATATTCCGGGATACTTAACTTTTAGAAGAGATAAGGAAACTGGAAAAGGAGGAGGGAATATTTAGCCCTGATAACAAAGGACGGGATAAAGACAGTGGAGAGAAAGGATCTTAGCTCCGAAAATCAAAAAGTATACTCAGTTTGGGTGGAGCTAAGAAACAGCAAGGGGCAGAAAACATTGGTGGGAGTTGTTTATAGGTCCCCAAACATTAGCGGTAATGTAGGGTACAGTATAAATCAGGAAATTAGAGGTGCATGTAACAAGGGTAATACAATAATCATGGGGGACTTTAATCTACATATAGTCTGGGCAAACCAAATTTGCAGTATGGTGTGGAGGATGAATTCGTGGAATGTATACAAGATGGTTTTCTAGATCAGTATGTTGAGGAACCAATGAGAGAACAGCTATTTTAGATCTAATATTGTGCCATGATTAGGGTTAATTAATAATCTTGTAGTAAAGGAGCCTTCAGGGAAGAGTGACCATAATATGGTAGAACTAAGTTTGAAAATGATTTAGTTAAATCTGAAAGTCGGGTCTCAAATCTAAAGAAAGCAAACTATGTAGTTATGAGGGGTGAGTTGGCTAAGGTAGATTGGGAAACTACTTTAAAAAGGTATGACGGTAGACAAGCAATGGCTAGCATTTAAATAATTTATACATAATTTACAGCAAACACACATTCCTTTAAGGTACAAAAACTCCACAGGAAAAGTGGTCCAACTGTGGCTAACAAGAGAAGTTAAAGATAGTATTCGATCAAAGGCAGAGACCTATAATGTTGCCAAAAAGAGCAGTAAGCCTGAGGATTGAGAGGATTTTAGAATTCAGCAAAGGAGGACCAAGAAATTGATAAAGAAAGGGAAAATAGAACGAGAGTAAACTAGCGAGAGACATAAAAACAGACGGTAAAAGCTTCTACAGGTATGTAAAAAGGAAAGGATTAGCGAAAGTAAATGTGAGTCCCTTACAGGCTGAGACAGGAGCAATTATAATGGGGAATAAGGAAATGGCAGTGAAATTAAACAAATACTTTGAGTCTGTCTTCACGGAAGAAGACCCAAAAAATCCTCTCGGAAATAGGGCTCGAATTTGGTGAAACACAAGTTCCACCCATTTTTCAGCAGCCCCGAGGTGGCACCTACCTTTTTTCCGCCCACTGCCACCGGGTCCCGTCAGGAGCCACTTTCGGCTCTGTTGTGTGGGCGGCAATGGCAGTGGCAGTCGCCGGGTGGAAGCGGGAGTGAGCCGTCGGCATTGTCAGTGTGCGGTAGTTGGAGGCCTCTCCACTCGGGGATCTTCGGAGGGCCTCCAATGTGCATGCGCGAGACTTCGCCATTTTTTTGTTGTCGTTTTTGTCTCCCGACGTGTCGTCATTTCGGGCCCGTTTGAGGCTGATTGCTGTACTGCGCATGTGCATAAAGACACACCACTTTATTCCACCCGTGAGTGTGAGATGGGAGAGGAGAGAGTTGGAGGCTGGAGAGGAGAGAGCTAGAGGTTGGAGGTTGGAGAGGAGAGAGTTGGAGAGGGGAGAGTTGACATTTGAGAGGGTGCAGTCTGAGCTGCAGAGGGGACAGGCTGAGCTGCAGAGGGGACAGGCTGAGCTGCAGAGGGAGCAGTCTAGAAACATAGAAACATAGAAAATAGATGCAGGAGCAGGCCATTTGGCCCATCGAGCCTGCACCACCATTCAATATGATCATGGCTGATCATGCAACTTTAGTACCCCATTCCTGTTTTCTCTCCATACCCCTTGATCCCTTTAGCCGTGAAGGCCACATCTAACTCCCTTTTGAAGATATCTAATGAACTGGCCTCAACAACTTTCTGTGGTAAAGAATTCCACAGGTTCACCACTCTCTGGGTGAAGAAGTTTCTCCTCATCTCGGTCCTAAATGGCTTTCCCCTTATCCTTAGACTGTGAACCCTGGTCCTGGACTTCCCCAACATTGGGAACATTCTTCTTGCATCTAACCTGTCCAGTCCCGTCAGAATTTTGTATGTTTCTATGAGGTCCCCTCTCATTCTTCCAAATTCCATTGAATATAAGCCTAGTCGATCCAGTCTCTCTTCATACGTCAGTCCCGCCATCCCAGGAATCAGTCTGGTGAACCTTCGCTGCACTCCCTCAATAGCAAGAATGTCCTTCCTCAAGTTAGGAAACCAAAACTGTACACAATATCCAAGGTGTGGCCTCACGAAGGCCCTGTACAACTGCAGTAAGACCTCCCTGCTCCTATACTCGAATCCTCTTGCTATGAAGGCCAACATACCATTTGCCTTCTTCACCGCCTGTTGTACCTGCATGCCAACCTTCAATGACTGATGAACCATGACACCCAGGTCTCGTTGCGCCTCCCCTTTTCCTAATCTGTCACCATTCAGATAATAGTCTGCCTTTGTGTTTTTGCCCCCAAAGTGGATAACCTCACATTTATCCACATTATACTGCATCTGCCATGCATTTGCCCACTCACCTAACCTGTCCAAGTCACCCTGCAGCCTCTTAGCATCCTCCTCACAGCTCACACTGCCACCCAGCTTATTGTCTTCTGCAAACTTGGAGAAATGACATTCAATTCCTTCATCTAAATCATTAATGTATATTGTAAATAGCTGGGGTCCCAGCACTTAACCTTGCAGTATCCCACTAATCACTGCCTGCCATTCTGAAAAGAACCCGTTTATTCCCACTCTTTGCTTCCTGTCTGCCAACCAGTTCTTTATCCACATCAATACATTACCCCAATACCATGTGCTTTAATTTGCACACTAATCTCTTGTGTGGGACCTTGTCAAAAGTCTTTTGAAAGTCCAAATACACCACATCCACTGGTTCTCCCTTGTCCACTCGACTAGTTACATCCTCAAAAAATTCTAGAAGATTTGTCAAGCATGATTTCACTTTTATAAATCCATGCTGACTTGGACCGATCCTGTCACTGCTTTCCAAATGCGCTGCTATTACATCTTTAATAATTGATTCCACTACCGATATCAGGCTAACTGGTCTATAATTCCCTGTTTTCTCTCCCTCCTTTTTTAAAAAGTGGGGTTACATCAGCTACCCTCCAACCCATAAGAACTGATCTAGAGTCTATAGAATGTTGGAAAATGACCATCAATGCATCCAGTATTTCTAGGTCCACTTCCTTAAGTACTCTGGGATGCAGACTATCAAGCCCTGGGGATTTATCAGCCTTCAATCCCATCAATTTCCCTAACACAATTTCCTGACTAATAAGGATTTCCTTCAGTTCCTCCTTCTCGCTAGACCCTCGGTCCCCCAGTATTTCCGGAAGGTTATTTGTGTCTTCCTTAGTGAAGACAGAACCAAAGTATTTGTTCAATTGGTCTGCCATTGCTTTGTTCCCCATTATAAATTCACCTGATTCTGACTGCAAGGGACCTACACTTGTCTTCACTAATCTTTTTCTCTTCACATATCTATAGAAGCTTTTGCAGTCAGTTTTTATGTTCCCTGCAAGCTTACTCTCTTACTCTATTTTCCCCCTCATAATTAAACCCTTTGTCCTCCTCTGCTGAAATCTAAATTTCTCCCAATCCTCAGGTTTGCTGCTTTTTCTGGCCAATTTATATGCCTCTTCCTTGGTATTAACACTATCCCTAATTTCCTTTGTTAGCCACGGTTGAGCCATCTTACCCATTTTATTTTTATGCCAGACAGGGATGTACAATTGTTGAAGTTCATCCATGTGATCTTTAAATGTCTGCCATTGCCTATCCACTGTCAACCCTTCAAGTGTCATTCGCCAGTCTATCCTAGCCAATTCATGTCTCATACCATCAAAGTTACCTTTCTTTAATTTCAGGACCCAAGTCTCTGAGTCACTCTCCATCTTAATGAAGAATTCTACCATATTATGGTCACTCTTCCCCAAGGGGCCTCGCACAAGATTGCTAATTAATCCTCTCTTGTTACACAACACCCAGTCGAGGATGGCCAGCTCTCTCGTTGGTTCCTCGATCTATTGGTGTAGAAAACCATCTCTTATACACTCCAGGAAATCTTCCTCCATTGTACTGCCACCAGTTAGCCCAATCTATATGTAGATTAAAGTCACCCATGATAACTGCTGTACCCTTAATGTACGCATCCCTAATTTCCTGTTTGATGCCATGCCCAACCTCACTATGACTGTTTGGTGGTCTGTACACAACTCCCACTAGCGTTTTCTGCCCTTTGGTGTTCTGCAGCTCTACCCATACAGATTCCACATCATCCAAACTAATGTCCTTCCTTACTATTGCGTTAATTTCCTCTTTAACCAGCAACGTTACCCCACCTCCTTTTCCTTTCTGTCTATCCTTCCTGAATATTGAATACCCCTGGATGTTGAGTTCCCAGCCTTGGTCACCCTGGAGCCATGTCTCCGTAATCCCAATTTCATCATATCGGTTAACAGATTTCTGCGCAGTTAATTCATCCACCTTATTACGAATGTTCCTCGCATTGAGACTCAGAGCCTTCAGGCTTGTTTTTTTAACACTCTTTGTCCTTTTAGAATTATGTTATAATGTGGCCCTTTTTGATTTTTGCCTTTGATTTCTCTGCCCTCCAATTTTCCTTATCTCCTTTCTACCTTTTGCTTCTGCCCCCATTTTACTTCCCTCTGTCTCCCTGCATCGATTCCCATCCCCCTGCCATATTAGTTTAAACCCTCCCCAACAGCAGTAGCAAACACTCCCCCTAGGACATTGGTTCCAGTCCTGCCCAGGTGCAGACCGTCCGGTTTGTACCGGTCCCACCTCCCCCAGAACCGGTTCCAATGTCCCACGAATTTGAATCCCTCCCTCTTGCACCACTCCTCAAGCCACGTATTCATCTTAACTATCCTGCTATTGCTACTCTGACTAGCACGTGGCACTGGTAGCAATCCTGAGATTACTACCTTTGAGGTCCTGCTTTTTAATTTAACTCCTAGCTCCCTAAATTAAGCTTGTAGGATCTCATCCCGTACTCTGAGTTTGAGAGGGCAGAGTCTGAGTAATTGAGACCCACAAACTCTTGAGCAGCAATTCCTTTCATCATTGAGGATGAGTTTGGGCTTCTCAATGAAGGTCTTTCAGCAAGGTCAGAGAAAAAAATCTGTCAGCTTAAGACACATTTCAGTCGCTTTTGTGACATCCAAATTAAATATCACCATCACCAATAAAGAAAAGCAACATGCACCTAATTTTTTCCAGCGGTCCCACTCATAATGGTCCAGCATCTGCACCATAGCCTCCAGCACTCGGAGCCCTTCTCCCTGCCGCCTGACCCACGGCCAGGTCAAACCTGCTTTATTCGAGTGGTCCTTCTGGCGGGCGGCAGGTCGACCGGAGACCAGCACCCTTCACCAAATTGGGCAATTTTCAGCATCCAGCATGGGCGGGCGGCATGATGTCACGTTCGCGGATCCCTCCGCTACTAAAGTGCCGCCGGGCGGAACCTGGATGGCGAATGGGCGGTTCCATAGAAACATCGAAAATAGGTGCAGGAGTAGGCCATTCGGCCCTTCGAGCCTGCACCACCATTCAATGAGTTCATGGCTGAACATGCAACTTCAGTACCCCATTCCTGCTTTCTCGCCATACCCCTTGATCCCCTCAGTAGTAAGAACTACATCTAACTCCTTTTTGAATATATTTAGTGAATTGGCCTCAACAACTTTCTGTGGTAGAAAATTCCACGGGTTCACCACTCTCTGGGTGAAGAAGTTTCTCCTCATCTCGGTCCTAAATGGCTTACCCTTATCCTTAGACTGTGACCCCTGGTTCTGGACTTCCCCAACATTGGGAACATTCTTCCTGCATCTAACCTGTCTAAACCCATCAGAATTTTAAACGTTTCTATGAGATCCCCTCTCATTCTTCTGAACTCCAGTGAATACAAGCCCAGTTGATCCAGTCTTTCTTGATATGTTAGTCCCGCCATCCCGGGAATCAGTCTGGTGAACCTTCGCTGCACTCCCTCAATAGCACTCCTCAAGTTAGGAGACCAAAACTGTATACAATACTCCAGGTGTGGCCTCACCAAGGCCCTGTACAACTGTAGTAACACCTCCCTGCCCTTGTACTCAAATCCCCTCACTATGAAGGCCAACATGCCATTTGCTTTCTTAACCGCCTGCTGTACCTGCATACCAACCTTCAATGACTGATGCACCATGACACCCAGGTCTTGCTGCACCTCCCCTTTTCCTAATCTGTCACCATTCAGATAATAGTCTGTCTCTCTGTTTTTACCACCAAAGTGGATAACCTCACATTTATCCATATTATACTTCATCTGCCATGCATTTGCCCACTCACCTAACCTATCCAAGTCACTCTGCAGCCTCATAGCATCCTCCTCGCAGCTCACACTGCCACCCAACTTAGTGTCATCTGCAAATTTGGAGATACTACACTTAATCCCCTCGTCTAAATCATTAATGTACAATGTAAACAGCTGGGGCCCCAGCACAGAACCTTGCGGTACCCCACTGGTCACTGCCTGCCATTCTGAAAAGTACCCATTTACTCCTACTCTTTGCTTCCTGTCTGCCAACCCGTTCTCAATCCACTTCAGCACACTACCCCCAATCCTATGTGCTTTAACTTTGCACATTAATCTCTTGTGTGGGACCTTGTCGAAAACCTTCTGAAAGTCCAAATACACCACATCAACTGGTTCTCCCTTGTCCACTCTACTGGAAACATCCTCAAAAAATTCCAGAAGATTTGTCAAGCATGATTTCCCTTTCACAAATCCATGCTGACTTGGACCAATCATGTCACCTCTTTCCAAATGCACTGCTATGACATCCTTAATAATTGATTCCATCATTTTGCCCACTACCGATGTCAGGCTGTAATTCCCTGTTCCGGCGGAATCGACCGGAAAACCTACATTTTTGGCGGCTGCGGGCGCAATGTCCAACAATTTTGGGCCCCAAGAGTCTAGCGAGAATGAGGAACTGACAGAAATTAGTATCAGTAAAAAAAGTATAATATTACTGGAGGAATTAATGGGACTGAAAGCCGATAAATCCCGTTGAACCTGACGGCCGACATCCGAGGGTTTTGAAAGAGGTGGCTATAGAGATAGTGGATGCATTGGTTGTCATCTCCCAAAATTCCATAGATTCTAGAACGGTTCCCGTGGATTGGAAGGTAGTTAATGTAACTATTTAAGAAAGGAGGGAGAGAGAAAATGGAGAACTACAGACCAGTTAGCCTGACATCAGTAGTAGGGAAAATGCTAGAATCTATTATTAAGGACGTGGTAACAGTGCACTCAGAAAATAATAATAGGATTGGGCAGAGTCAACACGGATTTATGAAAGGGAAATCATGTTTGACAAATCTATTGAGAGTTTTTTGCGGTTGTAACTAGCAGAATTGATAAGAGGGGGACAAGATGTGGTGTACTTGGATTTTCAAAAGGCATTCGATAAGGTGCCACACAAGAGGTTATTGAACAAAATTAGGGTTCATGGGATTGGGGGTAATAGACTAGCATGGATTGAGGATTGGTTAACAGACAGAAAACAGAGAGTAGGAATAAACAGGTCATTTTCAGGTTGACAGGCTGTAACTCGTGGGCTGCCGCAGGGATCAGTGCTGGGGCCCCAGCTATTCACAATCTGTATCGATGACTTGGATGAGGGGACCAAATGTAATATATCTAAGTTTGCTGATGATACAAAGAGAGGTGGGAATGTAAGTTGTGAGGAGGATGCAAAGAGACTTCAAGGGGATATAGACAGGCTCAGTGAATAGGCAAGAACACGGCAAATGGAACATAATGTGGAATGTGAAGTTATCCACTATAGTAGGAAAAATAGGAAAACAAAGCATTTTTAAACGGTGGAAGATTGGGAAATGTTGGTGTTCAGAGGGACCTGGGTGTCCTTGTACACCAATAACTGAAAGTTAAGATACAGGTACAGCAAGCAATTAAGAAAGCAAATGGTATGTTGGCCTTTATTGCAAGAGGATTTGAGTATCAGAGTAAATATGTTTTATTGCGATTATATCGGGCCCTGGTGAGACCACACCTGGAGTATTGTGTACAGTTTTGGTCTCCTTACCTAAGGAAGGATATACTTGCCATAGACAGAGTACAACGAAGGTTCACCAGACTGATTCCTGGGATGGGGTGATTGTCCTATGAGGAGAGGTTGAGTATACTAGTCCGATATTCTCTAGAGTTTAGAAGAATGAGGTGATCTCATTGAAACAAACAAAATTCTTTCAGGGCTTGACAGGGTAGATGCAGGGAAGATGTTTCCCCCGGGCTGGGGAGTCTAGAACCAGGGGTCACAGTCTCAGAATCAGGGGTCGGCCATTTAGGACTGAGATGAGGAGAAATTTCTTCACTCAGAAGGTGGTGAATCTGTGGAATTCTCTGCCCCAGGGGGCTGTGGAGGCTCAGTCTTTGAGTATATTCAAGACAGAGATCGATAGATTTTTGGATAGTTAAGGGAATCAAGGGATAGGAGATAGTGCGGGAAAGTGGAGTTGAGGTAGAAGATCAGCCAGGATCGTATTGAATGGCGGAGCAGGCTCGAGGGGCCGAATGGCCGACTCCTGCTCCTATTTCTTCTGTTCGTTGGGCTCAGTCCCGCACTGGCCGAGATTCTAAGTCTGAGCCGCGCGCGTAGCTACAACTGGAATGTGGGGCAAGGACATCTCCCTGGCAACGGGATGATGCGAGGGATTGTTTCCATGGCGACAGGAGCGACGAGGAATTAAATGGCCTGTTAAGTTTGGCGTGCAGCTGTGACCCGATTCTCCTTTGGCTCGCCCCAGGCGATCAGTGGCCCCCACAGGGAGCCCCGAGGGGGGAGGCCCTGCTGTGTAGCCTCCCCCACCACCTCACCTAGCCCATCTCCTCACTGCTCTCCATGGTCTGTGTTAAACTCCAACCCTGCACACCCTACCATTCATAGCCCCACGTCCCAGCATCGCTCCCTGGTTTTATTTTTCCACAGAAACTGGCCATTCGGCCCAACAGGTTCATGCCAATGTCTATGCTCCACCGAGCCTCCTCCCCCCCACCCCCCCACTTCATCTAACCCTGCTGTTACTTTCTCCCTCATGTGCTTATCTAACTTCCCCTGAAATGCATCTATGGTATCCAAAAATAACAACTTACATTTACGTAGGTCTTTTAACGTTGTAAAATATCCCAAGGTGCTTCACAGGAGAGTGATCAAACAAAGAAGTCTTGCTACAGTTATACAGGGTATTGGGTGAGGCCACACCTGGAGTACTGCGTACAGTTCTGGTCTCCATATTTAAGGAGGGATATACTTGCATTGGACGCTGTTCAGAGAAGGTTCACTCGGTTGATCCCGGAGATGAGGGGGTTGACTTACGAGGAAAGGTTGAGTAGGTTGGTCCTCTACTCATTGAATTCAGAGGAATGAGAGGTGATCTTATCGAAACGTATAAGTTAATGAGGGGACTCGATGAGGTGGAAGCAGAGAGGATGTTTCCACTCATAGGGGAAACTCAAAATAGGGGACATAGTCTCAGAACAAGGGGCCGCCCATTTAAAACTGAGATGAGGAGGAATTTCCTCTCTTTGAGGGTCGTAAATCTGTGGAATTCTCTGCCCCAGAGAGCTGTGGAGGCTGGGTCATTGAATATATTTAAGGTGGAGATTTTTGAGCGATAAGGGAATAAAGGGTTATGGGGAGCGGGCGGGGAAGTGGAGCTGAGTCCATGATCAGATCAGTCATGAGCTTATTGAATGGCGGAGCAGGCTCGAGGGGCTGTACGGAGGGAGCGCCGCACTGTCGGAGGGGCAGCACTGAGGGAATGCTGCACTGTTGGAGGGGCAGTACTGAGGGAGCGCCGCACTGTTGGAGGGGCAGCACTGAGGGAATGCTGCACTGTTGGAGGAGCAGTACTGAGAGAGCGCCACACTATCGGAGGGGCGGTACAGAGGGAGCGCCGCACTGTCGGAGGGGCAGTACTGAGGGAGCGCCACCCTGTCGGAGGGGCAGTACTGAGGGAGCGCCGCACTATCGGAGGGGTAATGCTGAGGGAGCACCGCACTGTCGGAGGGGCAGTACTGAGGGAGCACCACACTGTCAGAGGTGTGGTACTGAATAAGCGCCGTACTGAGGAAGCGCAGCACAGTCGGAGGGGTAGTACTGAGGGAATGCTGCACTGTCGGAGGGTCAGTGCTGAGGGAGCGTCACAGTGTCTGAAGGGTAGTACTGAGGGAGCGCCGCACTGACGGAGAGGCAGTACTGAGGGAATGCTGCACTGTTGGAGGGGTGGTGCTGAGGGAATGCTGCACTGTCGGAGGGGCAGCACTGAGGGAGTGCCTCACTGTCGGAGGGGCAGCACTGAGGGAGTGCCTCACTGTCGGAGGGGCCGTCTTTTGGACGAGACGTTAAACTGAGGCCCCGTCTGCCCCCTCAGGCGGACGTAAAGGATCCCATGGCACTATTTCGAACAACAGCAGGGGAGTTATCCCCGGTGTCCTGGACAATATCGATCCCTCAATCAACAGACCAAAAACAGATTGCTGTTTGTGGGAGCTTGCTGTGCACAAATTGGCGGCCGCGTTTCCCACATTACAACACTGACTACACTTGAAAAAGTACTTCATTGGCTGTAAAGAGCTTTGAGACATCCAGTGGTCATGAAAGGCGCTATATAAATGCAAGTCTTGCTGTCTCAGGGGGCAGGAGGCCTGGCAAGCAGCTGCAGGAGAACAGTGTTTAACATCATTTTTTTTTTAAATTCGTAGCCAATCGTTCCAATTCTTTGTCAAATCACAAACGCCAGAGGTCACCTTGGGCCCATTCAAGGATCACTCTGCGCCAATGCTCTTAGCCAAAAGGCCTAGAGCCACTGCACCGTTCCTGGAAGTACTGCAATACCAGGTTCGTGCCATGGAGGTGGATGGGTCAGGTCCCCCACACACCTCCGTGGAGGTGGATGGGTCAAGCCACCCCACCCACCTCCTATTTCCAAAAAAGCAAGCATATACCTTCCTGATCCAGGGAGAACCACCTTGGGGTTATGGTGGTTACTCCCCTGTCAGGTCAGTTACGCATGATCTTAGCCAAAAGGCCGAGAAGCGAACTGTGTTTAACATCATTCCCTCAGCTCCCCCTGCAGGTCAGTTCAAGAAGGACAATGGAACATGGGAAAAGGTCAGTCCTTGGAGTCTGTTGCACCTTTCAGTGAGATCGTGCGACCGATATCCCTTCGTTCCTTTGGTTAACCAAAATCTATCAACCGCAGATTTAAAATTAACGTATGATCTAGCGCCAATTGCCATTGGCTGAAGAGAGTTCCAAACTGCAAGCACCGTGTGTGTATAGTGTTTCCGAATTTCACTCCTGAAAGGTCTGGCTCTACCTTTAAGACTATGCCCCCTTGTGGTAGACTCCTCGACCAGCAGAAATAGTTTCTCTGTCGACCCGATCTGTTCCCCTTCATATCCTGAAAACTTCGATCAGATCGCCCCTTAACCTTCTAAACTCTCGGGAACACAACCCTCGTTTGTGTCATCCCTCCCCGTAATTTAACCCTTGGGAGCCCTGGGCCTGGAAATTGGCCTCCTTAGCGTCTCAGGGGTGGCGATAACGGGGCGCCAAACAGGTTCTGACTGGGCGCGGCGATAACATCGACCCCTGCCATATTTCGCGGCGGCGGTCGGACGTAGCGCCCCGATTTCATGACGTCATCGCCGTGCGCAGCGCCCCGGACCTGAACTTGGGTTCCGCCCCCCTGCAGCGTCACCGGGCGACAACGCTAACGGCGGTGGGAGGTGTTGATCGGGGGCCGGAGGAGGTGGGGGGGGGGGGGGATGCTTAAAGGCGAGGCGGCCAAGTTTGAAAAGAATTGCAATTGTGCAATTGCTGCGTCAGGTTTTACTGCCGCTCCTCTTTGCCCGCGATCGATTGGCCAGGCGTGTCTGCGTCACTGCATCGGGCTGATTGGGCCGGATCGCGGCTGCAGTCAGGGCGAAGGTAAATTTTTATTTTGCAGAGCCTGCAGCGATGGTCCTTGCCTTTACGGGAAGGAAGAAGTCTTTCAATGCGGCAGCACTGCACGGCCTGGCTTACCGCCCCGCCTGCTGCCTCTTGCGCTCCAGAGAGCGGAGCGCCTGATTGAGCTCGACACTTCCTTCCTGGAGCCCGACCCCCCCCCCGAACGTTTTCCACTTTTGAAAGTTAGCGTCCCACAAGTGGGGCACTCCCAAATTTATCCCCTTTGTCATCATCATCGGCAGTCCCTCCAAAAAAAAAAATCGATGATTTGTTCCACTCTGAAAGTGAGTTCTCAGGTGAGTGTACAGTGCCTGTCACAGGGGGGACAGACAGTGGTTGAGGGAAAGGGTGCGTGGGGAGTCTGGTTTGCCGCACGCTCCTTCCGCTGCCTGCGCTTGCTTTCTGCATGCTCTCGGCGACGAGACTCGAGATGCTCAGCGTCCTCCCGGATGCTCTTCCTCCACTTAGGGCGGTCTTGGGCCAGGGACTCCCAGGTGCCGGTGGGAATGTTGCACTTTATCAAGGAGGCTTTGAAGGTGTCCTTGAAACGGTTCCTCTGCCCACCTGGGGCTCGCTTCCTGCGTAGGAATTCCGAGTAGAGCGCTGGCTTCGAGAGTCTCGTGTCGGGCATGCGGACAATGTGGCCCGCCCAACGGAGCTGGTCGAGTGCGGTCGGTGCTTCGATGCTGGGGGGTGTTGGCCTGATCGAGAACACTGACGTTGGTGCGTCTGTCCTCCCAGGGGATTTGCTTGGTATCTTTCTGGTAAACCTGTGCTGCACTCCCTCCAAGGCCAAGGTGTGGTGGCCAGAACTGCTCAGTGCTCCAGGTGTGATCCAACCAAGTCTTTGTTTGGCTGCAGCATAACTTCTATCACTGGGCCATTGCTAGGCGTGAGGGACTAAAATCACCCAGAGTTAGCATTCAGGATAACTGTAGGGAGGCGGCACTAGCCCTGAATTACCACAACATCTTCAGCAGGCAAGGTAACCACTGCCTGGGTAAGACCGCACTCGCTCCACCTCCCTCCTGCCCGATCCTTTATTTTGCTTCTGCCCCCTGCTCCACACTTCCCTCCTTCTCCCCCATTGGCCTACTGCAGTCCATCCCAGTACAGAGTCCCCTCAGTCTCAGGGTATCCCCATAACCCAGGGGGTCAGGGTACCCCCAGTCTCTTGGGGGGGGGGGGGTCAGTGTTGCTGGTTACTGACCCCTCCTGCCTGGAGAGCACCCCCACAACCTTTCCTGCTAACTCAGGTAGGGGCAGTTAGCCAAGGGTACCAGACACTTCTCCAGGAAACGATAAGGACTGACACTTATCAACCTGGGGGGGGCGGGAGGGAGCAGGCTGCGCTGACTTAAAGCTGACTTCTGACCCCCGCTGCAGCCTGGTACGTATCAAAGGCTCGTCATCGAGATCCAGTGAGTGACATATGAGATATCAACAGGATCTCGCTTCAGAGAGGTTTCATTCATCTCCAGATACAGTTAAACATCTGTGGAACAGGATGCATGGAATCTATGAACAGTCCACCCATCGGGTGAGAGAGCGAGAGGGAGAGCGGGCGAGAGAGAGCTAGAGAGAACGGGCGAGAGAGAACGGGCGAGAGAGAGCGAGAGAACGGGCGAGAGAGAGCGAGAGAACGGGCGAGAGAGAGCGAGAGAACGGGCGAGAGCGAGAGAACGGGCGAGAGAGAGCGAGAGAACGGGCGAGAGAGAGCGAGAGAACGGGCGAGAGAGAGCGAGAGAACGGGCGAGAGAGAGCGAGAGAACGGGCGAGAGAGCGAGAGAACGGGCGGGCGAGAGAGAGAGAGAACGGGCGGGCGAGAGAGAGAGAGAACGGGCGGGCGAGAGAGAGAGAGAATGGGCGGGCGAGAGAGAGAGAGTGTGGAAGATATGGAGGGCGGTGGTGAAAGAAAGGGTAAGGAAAGAAGCCGAGTGATATGCGTGGGTCACCAACAAGGCCACATCCGGCGAGTTGATTTGCCTGGAGTGAGTGAAGCTGAGAGTACTGAGTTTGGACGAAACATTACTCAGCCTGTGTTGATAAATCTGGGAGCGTTTTATATACACAAGATGGAGACAATTACACCAGAGTGAAAAAAAAACAGGCCATGGCCCCACGTACTGGCCGGGGCACGTAGTCGCACCGTTACACCCAACTGTTTACATACAACATTCCCATTCAAAATTTTTACATAGGCAACTACAATGTTAAATAGCAAGATCAAAACAGATAAAACTCCCAAGAGAAACTTGGAAATGGAAGTGTGCAGGCAATATTATTGATCATATACAGATTATGGAGTCATGTTATATCTGATTACAGTGAGCCTTTAGCCGATTCTAAGCTAGACATAATCGGAGATAGTGAGAGGGGAATAATGGATTATGGTGAGGTTTAATATGAATTATTGCAGTAGTGTTCAGACTGAGACACAGAGCGAGGCCACTCGGTAACTGTAAACAGATTATGTTTAGTGTGGTGAGCTGCACTGGTGAGGTCTCGACCGTACACTCTCTCCCACTTTATAAAGTGCTGTGGCTACGTCCTGTCTCAGTCGCCGACCCAATTCCCAATTCTTTGCTCTCTCTGCCGCCTGTTAAACAGACTCCATCTGTAGCTCATCCCCATCCCCAGACTCCAGCTCGTGGAACCCAGCGTGGCCTCCAATTATCACCAGGGTGGCACCTGGGGAGAGAGAGAAAGTTAGATCAAGACAAAAACAGGGGTGCGGGGGGGGGAAGAGAGGGGAAGAGAGAGAGAGAGAGAGAGAGACACAGAGACTGAAACCAAGAGAGACCGAGATACAGACAGAAAGAAAAAGAGAGAGAGAGAGAGAGACAGACAGGCAGATAAAGAGGAGAGAGAGAGAGAGACAGACCGAGGAGAGAGAGAGACAGACAGAGAGCAAGAGAGGCAAATCGAAAGCGACACACAGACAAAGAGAGAGAGAGAGAGAGAGAGAGATGTCCAGGAACCAACTAGAGGGCTGGCCATCCTAGACTGGGTGATGTATAATGAGAAAGGACTAATTAGCAATCTTGTTGTGAGAGGCCCCTTGGGAAAGAGTGACCATAATATGGTAGAATTCTTCAGTAAGATGGAGAGTGACACAGTTAATTCAAAGACTAGGGTCCTGAACTTAAGGAAAGGTAATTTCGATGGTATGAAGTGTGAATTGGCTAGAATAGACTGGCAAATGATACTTAAAGGGTTGACGGTGGATAGGCAATGGCAAACATTTAAAGATCACATGGATGAACTTCAACAATTGTACATCCCTGTCTGGAATAAAAATAAAACAGGGACGGTGGCTCAACCGTGGCTAACAAGGGAAATTAAATCCAAGGAAGAGGCATATAAATTGGCCAGAAAAGGCAACAAACCTGAGGACTGGGAGAAATTTAGAATTCAGCAGAGGAGGACTAAGGGTTTAATTAGGAGGGGGAAATAGAGTATGAGAGGAAGCTTGCTGGGAACATAAAAACTGACTGCAAAAGCTTCAATAGATATGTGAAGAGAAAAATATTAGCGAAGACAAACGTAGGTCCCTTGCAGTCAGATTCAGATGAATTTATAATGGAGAACAAAGAAATGGCAGACAAGCTGAACAAATATTTTGGTTCTGTCTTCAGGAAGGAAGACACAAATAACCTTCCGGAAGTACGGAGGGTCTCGTGAGAAGGAGGAACTGAAGGATATGCTTATTAGGTGGGAAATTGTGTTAGGGAAATTGATGGGATTGAAGGCTGATAAATCCACGGGGCCTGATAGTCTGCATCCCAGGGTACTTAAGGAAGTGGCCCCAGAAATAGTGGATGCATTGGTGATCATTTTCCAACAGTCTATCGACTCTGGATCAGTTCCCATGGACTGGAGGGTAGCTAATGTAACACCACTTTTTAAAAAAGGAGGGAGAGAGAAAACGGGTAATTATAGACCGGTTAGCCTGACATCAGTAGTGGGGAAAATGTTGGAATCTATTATTAAGGATGAAATAGCAGCACATTTGGAAAGCGGTGACAGGATCGGTCCAAGTCAGCATGGATTTATGAAAGGGAAATCATGCTTGACAAATCTTCTGGAATTTTTTGAGTATGTAACTAGTAGAGTGGATAAGGGAGAACCAGTGGATGTGGTGTATTTAGACTTCCAAAAGGCTTTTGACAAAGTCCCACACAAGAGATTGGTGTGCAAAGTTAAAGCACATGAGATTGGGGGTAGTGTGCTGACGTGGATAGAGAACTGGTTGGCAGAAAGGAAGCAGAGAGTCGGGATAACGGATCCTTTTCAGAATGGCAGGCAGTGACTAGTGGAGTGCCACAGGGCCCAGTGCTGGGAACCCAGCTCTTTACAATATACATATAAAGGATTTAGATGAAGGAATTGAGTGCAATATCTCCATGTTTGCAGATGATACTAACCAGGGTGGCAGTGTGAGCTGTGAAGAAGACGATAAGAGGCTGCAGTGTGACTTGGACAAGTTAGGTGAGTGGGCAAATACATGGCAGATGCAGTATAATGTGGATAAATGTGAGATTATCCACTTTGGGGGCAAAAACACGAAGGCAGAATATTATCTGAATGGCAGATTAGGAAAAGGGGAGGTGCAACGAGACCTGGGTGTCATGGTTCATCAGTCACTGAAAGTTGGCATGCAGGTACAGCAGGTGGTGAAGAAGGCAAATGGTATGTTGGCCTTCATAGCTAGGGGATTTGAGTATAGGAGCAGGGAGGTCTTACTGCAGTTGTACAGGGCCTTGGTGAGGCCTCACCTGGAATATTGTGTTCAGTTTTGGTCACCTAATCTGAGGAAAGACGTTCTTGCTATTGAGGGAGTGCAGCGAAGGTTCACCAGACTGATTCCCGGGATGGCTGGACTGACATATGAGGAGAGACTGGATCAACGGGGCCTTGATACACTGGAGTTTGGAAGGATGAGAGGGGATCTCATAGAAACATATCAGGTTCTGACGGGACTGGACAGATTAGATGCGGGAAGAATGTTCCCAATGTGGGGGAAGTCCAGAACCAGGGGATACAGTCTGAGGATAAGGGGTAGGCCATTTAGGACTGAGATGAGGAGAAACTTCTTCACTCAGAGAGTTGTTGACCTGTGGAATTCCCAATCGTAGCGTTGTTGATGCCTGTTAATGGGATATATTCAAGAGGGAGTTAGATATGGCCTTACGGCTAAAGGGATCAAGGGGTATGGAGAGAAAACAGGATAGCGGTACTGAGGGAATGATCAGCTATGATCTTATTAAATGATGGTACAGGCTCGAAGGGCCGAATGGCCTACTCCAGCACCTATTTTCTATGTTTCAAAGACCGAGAGAGAGATGGCAGAGAGAGATCGAGGAGGGAGGGGGAGGGGGAGGAGTGAGGGGGCAGAGTGAGGGGTAGGGAGACGGGGGGGGGGGGGGGAAGGGGGGCCAGAGCGAGATGGGGGGGGTGGGGGAGAAGCTAGAGCGAAATGGGGGGGGGGGGTGGGCAGAGCAAGACGGGGGGGGGGGGGGGGGCAGAGCGAGTCTGGGGGGGGGGGGGCAGGCGAAAGCGAAACCAGGGAGAGAGATGGAGATGGTTGAGCGAGACAGGAGTGAGAGAGATGGAGTGCTGAGACTCCAGCAGTGTGCAGGGTCCAGCGATAACCTCGACCCCTCACCCTCCCGTTACTCACCCAGCACCCAGAAGACGGCGGATCCAGCCCCGGCCAGCCAGAAGAAGGGGAAGGAGATGGCCCCGGAGACTCCGTACTGGTGTGCAGGGCTCAGCTCACGACCTGCAGATAAAGAAAGCGCACGGCTCAGGCAGCAGCCCAGATATCCCGCACCCAGTGGGAAGTGGGATACGGGGCACGCACCCCAGGGGGCGCAGGCTAACCTCCTTGTGCCACCCTACTCTCCAGGTCTGTGAACAATGACCCCTCACTGAAAGCAAGAACTTGCATTTCTGTGGCGCCTTTCACCTCGGCACGTCCCAAAACGCTTTTCAGCCAACGAGTTACTTGTTGGGTGTGGTCACTGTTGTAATGTGGGAAACGCAGCAGCCAATTGACACACAGCACGCTCCCACAAACACAAACAATAATGGTCAGATAATCTGTTTTAATGATGTTAGTTGAGGGATAAATTTCAGCCCAGGACACCAGGAATTATTTCTCCCCTGCTCATCTTGGAAATAGTGGCCCCAGGATCTTTTACATTCCCCTGAGAACAGATGACAGTTTAACGTCTCATCCGAAAGACAGTTACATGCTATCTGCAAAAGGAGCCAATTAAAGATTTAAGGCCTGTGGATTAGCAACGCCTCGTCTTATATAGGCAAGTTGGATGTTGGTGATTGGCCAAAGGTCGCAGGATTTGTTGTGGGGCCAAATTGAATTGTGCTTCCATTGAAATAAGGCTTGTGCATGGCAGTGGTGCAGCCTCCTGTTACATAAAAAAATATACTCGACGACTGAGTCTCCACAGCCCTTTGGGGTAGAGAATTCCAAAGATTCAGAACCCTCCGAGTGAAGTCATTTTTCCTCATCTCAGTCTTAAATGGCTGAGCCCTTATTCTGAGACTGTGTCCCCTAGTTCTAGACCCTCCACAGACAGGGGAACACTCTCCCTCACTTGCTCTCAATTCCCCCTCAGAATCTTGTATGTTTCAGTGAGATCACCTCTCAGTTTTCTAAACTCGAGGGTATAGGCCCACACTACTCAATCTCTCCTCATAATACAATCCTCTGATCCTATTAAAAGTACTGGTATCAGGATCCCTCTGAAGTGAGTTGGTCTCACAGTCTCTCAACCCAAGATCACAAGCTCTGCACAATTACAGCTGGCTTCCTGGGGGCTGCGATGTAAAGGTTAATGATCTGCGGTGTGAGGGGTGCACAGTAACGATCAATTACGGGGGAGGGCAAGATGCAGATAGATTGATTCCTGGGATGAAAGGTTACCCCATGAGGTGTCACAGCCTTGGCTCAGTGGGCAGCACCCTCACCTCTGAGTCAGAAGGTTGTGGGTTCAAGTCAAACTCCAGAGACCCGAGCACTCAGAGGCTGACACTCCCAGTGCAGGACGGAGGGAGCGCCACACAGTCGGAGGGGCAGGACGGAGGGAGTGCCACTGTCGGAGGGACAGTACTGAGGGAGCGCCGCATTGTCGGGGGGACAGTACTGAGGGAGCGCCGCACTGTCTGAGGAGCAGTACTGAGGGAGCGCCGCACTGTCGAAGGGGCAGTACTGAGGGAGCGCCGCACTGTCGGAGGGGCAGTACTGAGGGAGCGCCGCACTGTCAGAGGGGCAGTACTGAGGGAGCGCCGCACTGTCGGAGGGGCAGGACGGAGGGAGCGCCGCACTGTCGGAGGGGCAGGACGGAGGGAGTGCCACTGTCGGAGGGGCAGGACGGAGGGAGCGCTGCACTGTCGGAGGGAGTGCCGCACTGTGGGAGGGGCAGGACGGAGGGAGCGCTGCACTGTCGGAGGGAGCGCCGCACTGTGGGAGGGGCAGGACGGAGGGAGCGCCGCACTGTGGGAGGGGCAGGACGGAGGGAGCGCCACTGTCGGAGGTGTGTTAATTTGTAACAACAAAAGCTCTGATGTAATAAGGGGACCCAAAGACCGGATTGCTGATTTACCAGACACACCCAGCAGTTTCTCTGGAAGATGTAATTAGAATCGTTCTGCCTATGTAATTAGTGACTTTGCAAAGTGTCATTTCAGCCATTCTGACTGCCAACTCCAGACAGATCAGAGCTCACTTGGAACAGACAGGATTCACTCTCACGGGTTACGACCTTCGCCCAACACCTGTCCCCCACCCACCAAATAAGTTCCTGCCCACATCCCCCCTCGCCCAAGGGCCTGGCCTCCTTCCCTTCCCTTCCCCCCCACCCCCCTTCCCCTGTCTTACCAACTGGATCACATTCTCGCTCTCAACCCCCACCCCCTCCCTCTCGACCTGGATCACGTTCTTCCCCCATCCCCACTGTGCTCTCCGTGCTCTTTACCACCCCCCCATCACACCGAGTTGTTGACCACCTCTCCCCGAGTTCCTCTCTCTCCCCCCTCCGATCCCCTGTCCCCTCGCTCTCTGCCTCCTCCCAGTCGCTCTCTTTCTCTCTGCCCCCCCTCTTCATCTCTCGCTCTCCCCCCTCCGATTTCCTCTCTCTTTCTCAGAAGGCCACGAAAACGTTTGTGTAGATGATCGCAGCGATATTAAAGGCAAAAGGTCCTGGGGAGAACCCGAAAGCCTATGTAGCAGCTTGAGCTCCAGGCTCGAGCGGCTGTGCGCTCCAACGTGGTTCAGCCCCACTTCTGGTGTCTTCCTATATCGTGCTGCGCATGCGCGACACGATCGAGCGCCCATGCACAAAAAGGGGGCGGGATCCATGGCGCACACGCACAGGAGGACACAAGAACCTGCGTGCAAATAATCAATCACTCATTCAACAGAACAAAAACAGAACATCTCGGCGATAGCACAGTGCTGCTTGTGGGAGCTGGCTGTGCGGAAGTTGGCTGCCGCGTTTCCTACATTACAAAGGTGACCGTACTTCATTGGTTGTAAAGTGCTTTGGGACATCCAGTGGTTGTGAAAGGTGCTATATAAATGCAAGTCTGACCTTTTTTCTTTGCTTTAAGCTGCGACAAACCTTAGAGACACTGGATTCAACGCTCTCGCTGTCACGTCATTCCTGGTTCCCTTGAAAACATAAAATGATGAGCAAACTTGCTAACATTGAGGGAGGAATGCTAATACCGTGACCTAGCCCTCCAACAGGCCTGGAACATTAGGTGCACTGAATGAAGTGAGCAGACTGAGCAGAGAGCTCAAGCCACCTTGTTAATGAGGCTTCCCACCACAGATAATACAAAAGAGACTTGGATTTGTGTGCGCTGTATGGTGCACGGAGTATTACTGTAAATCTTTGCGTATAATACATTTCCTCTTGCAGCTCATCATCCCCACACTTTATTTAGAAAACTCATTCACTGACGAGGTCAGTATTTATCGCCCATCTCCAATTGCGCTTGAGATGATGTTGGTGAGCCACCTTATACAAGGGAGCGGCTTGCTGGCCCATTTAAGAGGGCAATTAAGAGTCAACCACAGTGCTGTGTGTCTGGAGCCACATATAGGCCAGACCGGGTAAGGACGGCAGATTTCCTTCCCTAAAGGGCACGGGTGAACCAGATGGGTTTTTAAACGACAATCCGGTAGTTTCATGGTCACGGATATTAGCTTTTTAATTCCAGATTTATTCAATTAACTGAATTACCATTCCCCAGCTGCCGTGGTGGGATGTGAACTCACGTCTCTGGGTCACCAGTCCAGTTCTCTGGATTACTAGTCTTTCAGATAAATCGTTAAACCGAGGCCCCGTCTGCCCTCTCAGATGTATGTAACAGATCCCATGGCACTATTTCGAAGAAGAGCGGGGGGCTGGGAGGAAGTTATCCCCAGTGTCCTGGGCTAATATTTATCCCTCAATCAACATAACAAAAAACAGATGATCTGGTAATTATCACATTGCTATTTGTGGGAGCTTGCTGTGCGCAAGTTGGCTGCCGTGTTGTTTCCCACATTACAACAGCGACTACACTCCAAAAGTACTTCATTGGCTGTAAAGCGCTTTGAGACGTCCGGTGGTCGTGAAAAGCGCTATATAAATGCAAGTCTCGCTTTCTTTCAGTAACATTACAACTATGCAACCGTATCCCATAAGCTTTGCATCTTCAATAAATGTCGTACCTGTATATAAGATACTCCCGAGACTTTTGGCTCTTACATTAAATTCGATTCATTCCGAATGCCTGTCACGAGAAAAGAACTCCCCCCCCACCCCCCCCAAAAATAGAACCCAGCCAGTGACGATTCGCAGAGTTCCGACCTTCCGACGTACTGTTCGCGCAGTACGTGAAAAATGGCGAATTCACGCCACCAGGCATTCGGCTCGAGGTCCCCCCCACCCTCCACAAAATCCCGAGATTTCGAAGTTTCACCGCGAGAGATGCTTTATTTCACTCCGAAATCGCGTCTGTCCTGATGGATTCGCTGGAGTGGGTAAAACCACGATTGCAGCCCCCCGCTGCCGCACGGGCTGAGTTTGGCTCACTCAACACAGGCCGAGGATGGAGCCTGGGCCTTTCCTGCTGCGTGTGACCTGGGAGGGAGGGGAGGAGGGAGGGGAGGGGAGAGGGGAGGAGGGAGGGGAGGGGAGAGGGGAGAGGGGAGAGGGGAGGGGAGGGGGGGGGCTCGCTACTGACACAGGCGCATTGACCAGTCTTTGAAGCGGCAACAGTCGAACATCTCTCACCGAACAGGACAAGACGGGACTGAGAGGCCCTCAGGTGGACGATGTAACAGGCGCCAAAAAACACCACCAAGGCGATGAGCAGCATCGGAGAGGTGATCCTGAGAGAGAAGCAGAACGGTTTCAAATCACCCGGCAAACGGTTTCAAATCACCCG
The DNA here is from genome assembly GCF_044704955.1 of Pristiophorus japonicus. NCBI lineage: Eukaryota > Metazoa > Chordata > Chondrichthyes > Pristiophoridae > Pristiophorus > Pristiophorus japonicus. Next base: position 23,380,748 of record NC_092011.1, on the reverse strand, counting down.
GAAAACAGATTAAAGAATCTCACGTTACCGGGGAACGTCCCTTCAAGCCCCTCGCCCGGGGAACGTCCCCTCAAGCCCCTCGCCCGGGAGCGTTCCCTCAAGCCCCTCGCCCGGGGAACGTCCCCTCAAGCCCCTCGCCCGGGAGCGTTCCCTCAAGCCCCTCGCCCGGGAGCGTCCCCTCAAGCCCCTCGCCCGGGAGCGTCCCCCCAAGCCCCTCGCCGGGGAACGTTCCCTCAAGCCCCTCGCCCGGGAACGTTCCCTCAAGCCCCTCGCCCGGGAACGTTCCCTCAAGCCCCTCGCCCGGGAGCGTTCCCTCAAGCCCCTCGCCCGGGGAACGTCCCCTCAAGCCCCTCGCCCGGGAGCGTTCCCTCAAGCCCCTCGCCCGGGAGCGTCCCCTCAAGCCCCTCGCCCGGGAGCGTCCCCCCAAGCCCCTCGCCGGGGAACGTTCCCTCAAGCCCCTCGCCCGGGAACGTTCCCTCAAGCCCCTCGCCCGGGAGCGTCCCCTCAAGCCCCTCGCCCGGGAACGTTCCCTCAAGCCCCTCGCCCGGGAGCGTTCCCTCAAGCCCCTCGCCCGGGAGCGTCTCCTCAAGCCCCTCGCCCGGGAACGTTCCCTCAAGCCCCTCGCCCGGGAACGTTCCCTCAAGCCCCTCGCCCGGGAACGTTCCCTCAAGCCCCTCGCCCGGGAGCGTCCCCTCAAGCCCCTCGCCCGGGAGCGTTCCCTCAAGCCCCTCGCCCGGGAGCGTTCCTCAAGCCCCTCGCCCGGGAGCGTCCCCTCAAGCCCCTCGCCCGGGAGCGTTCCCTCAAGCCCCTCGCCCGGGAGCGTCCCCTCAAGCCCCTCGCCCGGGAACGTCCCCCCAAGCCCCTCGCCCGGGAACGTCCCCCCAAGCTCCTCGCCCGGGAGCGTCTCCTCAAGCCCCTCGCCCGGGAACGTCCCCCCAAGCCCCTCGCCCGGGAACGTCCCCTCAAGCCCCTCGCCCGGGGGGCTTGCTGCCCCTCCTTTTCTACTCGGGAGTTGCAGAGTCTGCCAGGTAGCAGTCACAGGGCAGCCTCGTATCTGTGGAACGCCCAACCGCCTCTCCTCCCCACACCAGGTCCTGCAGCCCTCATTCTGGGCACCCGCTCCCCTTCTCCCCTCCCACCCGCCCCCCCCCCCTCGGTTGGTCACTCACACACAGTACACGATGAGGCCCAGGAACACAAAGACGTAATTGCTCTGGAAGTACTCCACGTTCTTCACCAGCCGCTTGCACAGCTCGCCGAAGTTCTTGGGCCGGGAGAAGCGTTTCTGGTCGGCGAAGGAGGCCCAGAGGCGGATGGTAAGCCGTCGACGCTCAATCCACTCCTTTGCCGGGCCCTGGGAGATGATCTTCGGGATGTAAATCCTGCGGGGGGGGGGGGGGTGTGAACATATCAACGGTGTGAGGGTCGCATGAAATCCCCCCAGTACAGACAATGCCCATAGACAGACACCTCCTCACCCCCCCGCCCCACCACCCCACTCCGCCCCGCCCCAACCCCCCCACCCCATAACCACCCCGCCCCACCGACCCCCCCAGCCCGCCCCCCCCACCCCACCACACTCCTGCGCCCCACCAGCCCCCCCCCCCCCACCAGACGGTCGACAGGGGAGGGGGAAGAGCGTCGAGGGGGGAATGTCGACGGGCGTTGGGGGAGAAAGAGGGTCGACGGGGTGGAGGGGAGGGGGTTGGAAGGGGGAAGAGGGGCAATAAAGAGAGTCGACAGCAGTTGGGTTTGATGATGTCGGTGGGTTGTGCCGGGGTCGATGGCACATGGTAGGTCGCGATCCGTTGTGGCGGGGGCTCCGTTACCTGCCAGTCACCCCCGTGGCTTCCTCCTCCTTTGTCAGAGAGAACACGTCCTCAGTTTTCGTAGTCATGGTTCCCAAAACTCAGGCGCCAACTCGATCAGATCAACGAGAGCCTGGGACCTGAAACACAGCAGATAACAATCACAGATGACACTAAACTGGGTGGTGGTGTGAGCTGTGAGGAGGAGGCTAAGAGGCTGCAGGGTGACTTGGACAGGTTATGTTAGTGGGCAAATACATGGCAGATGCAGTATAATGTGGATAAATGTGAGGTTATCCACTTTGGGGGCAATAACACGAAGGCAGATTATCTGAATGGCGGCAGATTAGGAAAAGGGGAGGTGCAACGAGACCTGGGTGTCATGGTTCATCAGTCATTGAAAGTTGGTATGCAGGTACAGCAGGCGGTGAAGGCGGCAAATGGCATGTTGGCCTTCATGGCTAGGGGATTTGAGTATAGCAGCAGGGAGGTCTTACTGCAATTGTACAGGGCCTTGGTGAGGCCTCACCTGCAATATTATGTTCAGTTTTGGTCTAATCTGAGGAAGGACGTTCTTGCTATTGAGGGAGTGCAGCAAAGGTTCACCAGACTGATTCCCGGGATGGCAGGAGTGACATATGAGGAGAGACTGGATCAACTGGACCTTTATACACTGGAGTTTAGAAGGATGAGAGGGGATCTCATAGAAACGTATAAGGTTCAAACCGGACGGGACAGGTTAGATGCGGGAAGAATGTTCCCGATGTTGGAGAAGTCCAGAACCAAGGGACATAATCTTAGGATAAGGAGTAGGCCATTTAGGACTGAGATGAGGAGAAACTTCTTCACTCAAGAGTTGTTAATCTGTGGAATTCCCTGCCGCAGAGAGTTGTTGATGCCAGTTCATTGGATATATTCAAGAGGGAGTTAGATATGGCCCTTACGGCTAAAGGGATCAAGAGGTATGAAGAAAAAGCAAGAAAGGGGTACTGAGGTGAATGATCAGCCATGATCTTATTGAATGGTGGTGCAGGCTCGAAGGCCCAAATGGCCTACTCCTGCACCTATTTTCTATAGCATACCCGCTCACCCTGTCCACAGGCCCATCTCCAAGTAGATGTCGCTGTACTGATGTTCCACACTCCGTCTACATTGCAGATAGATAGATGGTGGTTCACCTCCTGACTCCCCAAAGCCTTTCCACCATTTACAAGGCACAAGTCAGGACTGTGTGGAACACTCAATGAGCTCGACACCATCCAGGACAAAGCAGCCTGGTTTGATTGGCTCCCCATCATCATCATATCATAGCTCACCACCTTCAACATTCACTCCCTCCACCACCGGCGCACCGTGACATGCAGTGTGTACCATCGACAAGATGCACTACAGCAACTCGCCAAGGCTTCTTCGACAGAACCTCCCAAACCCGCCACCTGACCAGCTGGAAGGACAAGGGCAGCAGGATCATGGGAACACCACCACCTCCACGTTCCCTTCCAGGTCACACACCATCCTGACTTGGAAATATATCGGCCGTTCCTTCATTGTCGCTGGGTCACAATCCTGGAACTCCCTCCCTAACAGCACTGTGGGAGCACCTTCACCACACGGACTGCAGCGGGGAGAGAGAGAGAGAGAGAGAGAGAGAGAGAAGAGAACGAACCCTACTCTCTGTCTCCTAACCAATTCCCACTATCAGTGCTGGGACCACTGCTGTTCACAATTTACGTTAACGATTTAGACTTGGGAATCAAAAACACAATTTCTAAATTTGCGGATGACACTAAATTGGGGGAGGCGGGGGGGGGGGGGGGGGAAATTAGCCAATACTGAGGAGGACTGCAACAAATTTCAGGAGGATATTAATAAACTTGCAGAATAGGCATACAATTGGCAAATCAAGTTCAGCACAGACGAATGTGAGGTATAACATTTTGGTAGGAAGAATAGGGAGGTCACTTATGACTTGGAGGGTGCGAGCATAGGTATAGGTGGGGTAGAGGAACAAAGGGATCTCGGAGTACAAATACACCAATCACAAAGTAGCGACAACGGTTAGCAATGCCATTAAAATAAGCAAACCAAGCCTGATTTCTCGAGGTATAGAATGGAAAAGTAGGGAAGTTATGCTAAACCTGTATCGAACTTTGGTTAGACCGCACTTAGAGTACTGCGTACAGTTCTGGTCACCATATTATAAAAAGGATAGAGGCACTGAAGAGGGTGCAGAGAAGATTTAGAAGTATAATACCAGATATGCGAGGGTATACGTACAAAGAAAAGATGATGAACAGGCTGTGTCTCTTTATTCTTGAAAAAAGGCTGAGGGATAATGTAATAGAAGTCTTGAAAATTAGGAAAGGTTTTGATTGATACAGAGAGAATGTTTCCACTTGTGGGGAAGAGCATAACTAGAGGCCATCAATATAAGGCAGTCACCAAGAAATCCAATGGGGAATTCAGGAGAAACTTCTTTGCCTAGAGAGCGCTGAGAATGTGGAACTCGCTACCACAGGGAGGGGTTGAGGTGAATAGTATCGATGCATTTAAGGGGAGGCTGGACAAGCATATGAGGGAGAAGGGAATAGAGGGTTATGCTGATAGATTTGGATGAGGAAAGGGATGGGAGGAGACTCGAGTGGAGCATAAACGCCGGCATGGACTGATTGGGCCGAATGGCCTGTTTCAATGCGGTATATCCTGTGTAATATCCATTATCCCTACTCTCTGTCTCTCTGAATCATAGAAATTACAGCACAGAAGGAGTCCATTCGGCCCATCGTGTCCATGCCGGCCGACAAAGAGCTATCCAGCCTAATCCCACTTTCCAGCTCTTGGCCGTAGCACTGCAGGTTACGGCAATTCAAGTGCACATCAAAATACTTTTGAAATGCTATGAGGGTATCTGCCTCTCCCACCCTTTCAGGCAGTGAGTTCTAGACCCCCACCATCCTCTGGGTTAAAAAGATTCTCCTCAAATCCCCTCTAAGCATACTAACAATTACTTTAATTCTATGCTCCCCGGGAGGAGGAGCAGCAGTGCGGCAGAGCGAGGCCGAAGGTAAAACAAAGTAGTAAAAAGAAATCGAAGTGTGATGTCACAGCCAAGCGGGTAAGTGATTGGCTGGTGGGTTGGTGAGTAATTAATCTTTTTCTTTTTATTTCCTTATCAGTAGGTAATCTTTGACATTGTTGCCAAATTAAGTTAATTTAAGGGTTAAGTCATGGCAGGAGAGCCCAGACCCATGTCATGCTCCTCCTGTGCAATGTGGGAACTCAGGAACGCTTCCGCATTGCGGCACTGGAGCTGCGCAGGAATTCACTCTGGAGCATTCGCGATGCTGAGGATGTCATGAACAGCACGTTTAGTGAGTTGGTCACACCGCAGGTAAAGGTTACTCAGGCAGATAGGGAATGGGTGATCATTAGGCAGAGCAGTGGAAGGAAGGTAGTACAAGGGGCCCCTGCAGTCATCCCCCTCCAAAACAGATACACCGCTTTGGGCACTGTTGGGGGAGATGGCTCATCAGGGGAAGGCAGTGGCAGCCAAGTTCATGGCACCATGGGTGGCTCTGCTACACAGGAGGGCAGGAAAAAGAGTGGGAGAGCGATAGTGATAGGGGATTCTATTGTAAGGGGAATAGATAGACGTTTCTGCAGCCGCAATCGAGACTCCAGGATGGTATGTTGCCTCCATGGTGCAAGGGTCAAAGATGTCTCGGAGCGGGTGCAGGACATTTTGGAGGGGGAGGGTGAACAGCCAGTTGTCGTGGTGCATATAGGTAAAAAATGGGATGAGGTCCTACTAGCTGAATTTAGGGAGCAAGGAGTTAAATTAAAAAGCAGGACCTCAAAAGGTAGTAATCTCAGGATTGCTACCAGTGCCACGTGTTAGTCAGAGTAGAAATAGCAGGATAGCTCAGATGAATACGTGGCTTCAGCAGTGGTGCAGCAGGGAGGGATTCAAATTCCTGGGACATTGGAACCGGTTCTGGGGGAGGTGGGACCAGTACAAACTGGACGGTCTACACCTGGGCAGGACTGGAACCAATGTCCTAGGGGGAGTGTTTGCTAGTGCTTTTGGGAAGGGGTTAAACTAATATGGCAGGGGGACAGAGGGAAGTAAAATTGGGGTAGAAGCAAAAGATAGAAAGAAGAAAAGTAAAAGTGGAGGGCAGAGAAACACAAGGCAAAAATCAAAAAGGGCCACATTACAGCAAAATTCTAAAAGGGGCAAAGTGTGTTAAAAAGACAAGCTGAAGGCTCTGTGCCTCAATGCAAGTAGTATTCGTAATAAGGTGGGCAAATTAACTCCGCAGGCAGCTATTAATGAATATGCTATCACTGGGATTACGGAGACAAGGCTCCAGGATGACCAAAGCTGGGAACTCAACATCCAGGGGTATTCAACATTCAGGAAGGATAGACAGAAAGGAAAAGGAGATGGGGTAGCGTTGCTGGTTAAAGAGGAAATTAACCCAATAGTAAGGAAGGACATGAGCTTGGATGATGTGGAATTGGAGCTGCAGAATACCAAAGGGCAGAAAACGCTAGTGGGAGTTGTGTACAGACCACCAAATAGCAGTAGTGAGGTTGGGGATAGCATCAAACAAGAAATTAGGGATGTGTGCAATAAAGGTACAGCAGTTATCATGGGCGACTTTAATCTACATATAGATTGGGCTAACCAAATTGGTAGCAATATGGTGGAGGAGGATTTCCTGGAGTGTATTAGGGATGGTTTTCTAGGGCAATATGTCAAGGAACCAACTAGAGAGTTGGTTATCCTCGACTGGGTGACGTGTAATGAGAAAGGACTAATTAGCAATCTTGTTTTGTGAGGCTCCTTGGGAACGAGTGACCATAATATGGTAGAATTCTTCATTAAGATGGAGAGTGACACTATTAATTCAGAGACTAGGGTCATGACCTTAAGGAAAGGTAACTTCGATGGTATGAAACGTGAATTGGCTGGAATAGGCTAGCGAATGATACTTAATGGGTTGACGGTGGATAGGCAATGGCAAACATTTAAAGATCACACGGATGAACTTCAACAATTGTACATCCCTGTCTGGAGTAAAAATAAAACGGGGAAGGTGGCTCAAACGTGGCTAACAAGGGAAATTAGGGATAGTGTTAAATCCAAGGAAGAGGCATATAAATTGGCCAGAAAAAGCAGCAAACCTGAGGACTGGGAGAAATTTAGATTTCAGCAGGAAGACGACAAAGGGTTTAATTAGGAGGGGTAAAAAAAAAAAGAGTATGAGAGGAAACTTGTCGGGAACATAAAAACTGACTGCAAAAGCTTCTATAGATATGTGAAGAGAAAAAGATTAGTGAAGACAAACCTAGGTCCCTTGCAGTCGTATTCAGGTGAATTTATAATGGGGAACAAAGAAATGGCAGACCAATTGAACAAATACTTTGGTTCTGTCTTCACGAAGGAAGACACAAATAACCACCTGGAAATACTAGGGGACCGAGGGTCTAGAGAGAAGGAACAGAAGGAAATCCTTATTAGTCAGGAAATTGTGTTAGGGAAATTGATGGGATTGAAGGCCGATAAATCCCAGGGCCTGATAGTCTGCATCCGAGAGGACTTAAGGAAGTGGCCCCAGAAATAGTGGATGCATTGGTGATCATTTTCCAACAGTATATCGACTCTGGATGTTCCTATGGATTGGAGGGTAGCTAATGTAACCCCACTTTTTAAAAAAGGAGGGAGAGAAAACGTGGAATTATAGACCGGTTAGCCTGACATCAGTAGTGGGGAAAATGTTGGAATCAATTATTAAAGGTGAAATAGCAGCGCATTTGGAAAGCAGTGACAGGATCGGTCCAAGTCAGCATGGATTTATGAAAATGAAATCATGCTTGACAAATCTTCTAGAATTTTTTGAGTATGTAACTAGTAGAGTGGACAAGGGAGAACCAGTGGATGTGGTGTATTTGGACTTTCAAAAGACTTTTGACAAGGTCCCACACAAGAGATTAGTATGCAAAATTAAAGCACATGGTATTGGGGGTAATGTATTGATGGGGTTAGAGAACTGGTTGGCAGACAGGAAGCAGAGAGTCAGGATAAACGGGTCCTTTTCAGAATGGCAGGCAGTGACTAGTGGGGTGCCGCAGGGCTCAGTGCTGGGACCCCAGCTATTTACAATATACATTAATGATTTAGATGAAGGAATTGAGTGTAATATCTCCAAGTTTGCAGATGACATTAAGCTGGGTGGCGGTGTGAGCTCTGAGGAGGATGCTAAGAGGCTGCAGGATGACTTGGACAGGTTAGGTGAGTGGGCAAATGCATGGCAGATGCAGTATAATGTGGATAAATGTGAGGTTATCCAGTTTCGGGGCAGATTATCTGAATGGCGGCAGATTAGGAAAAGGAGGTGTGCAACAAGACCTGGGTGTCATGGTACATCAGTCATTGAAAGTTGGCATGCAGGTACAGCAGACGGTGAAGAAGGCAAATGGTATGTTGGCCTTCATAGCTAGTGGATTTGAGTATAGGAGCAGGGAATTCTTACTGCAGTTGTACAGGGCCTTGGTGAGGCCTCACCTGGAATATTTAGTTCAGTTTTGGTCTCCTAATCTGAGGTAGGACGTTCTTGCTATTGAGCGAGTGCAGCAAATGTTCACCAGACTGTTTCCTGGGATGGCAGGACTGACATATGAGGAGAGATTGGATCGACTGGGCCTGTATTCACTGGAGTTTATATGAATGAGAGGGATCTCATAGAAACATATAAAATTCTGATGGGACTGGACAGGTTAGATGCAGAATGTTCCCGATGTTGGGGAAGTCCAGAACCAGGGATCACAGGCTAAGGATAAAGGGTTAGCCATTTAGGACTGAGATGAGGAGGAGAAACTTCTTCACTCAGAGAGTGGTTAAGCTGTGGAATTCTCTCCCGCAGTGTGTTGTTGATGCCAGTTTGTTAGATATAGTCAAGAGGGAGTTAGATATGGCCCTTACGGCTGAAGGGATCAAGGGGTATGGAGAGAAAGGAGGAAAGGGGTAATGGGGTGAATGATCAGCCATGATCTTATTGAATGGTGGTGCAGGCTCGAAGGGCCGAATGGTCTACTCTTAGAAACAGAGAAAATAGGTCCATGTTCTTCACCCCTCTGCTGAGGGAAATAGGTCCTTCCTAATACTCTATCTAGAAACATAGAAACTTACAGCGCAGAAGGGGGCCATTTCAGCCCATCGTGTCTGCACCGGCCGACAAAGAGCTGCAGGGCCCTCGGTCAGTAGCCCTGAAGGTTACATATAAACCTATGAGCAATGACGGAAAGGAAAGAGCACCCAGCCCAACCAGTCCGCCCTCACACAACTGCAACACTCCTTGCACTGAAACATTCTACACTCCACCCCAACCGGAGCCATGTGATCTCCTGGGAGAGGCAAAAAACAGATAAAAACCCAGGCCAATTGGGGGGAAAAAATCTGGGAAAATTCCTCTCCAACCTATCCAGGCGATCAAACCTAGTCCACGCGATCACCCTGGCCGTATTCGATTCCATGCAGTACTTACCATTATATCTGCGCTGTCCAACAAAAGATCATCCAGTCTAATCCCAATTACCAGCTCTAGATCCGTACCCTGCAGGTTACTGCACTTTAAGTGCCGATCCAACCATCTCTTAAAAGTGGTAAGGGTTTCTGCATCCACCACTCTTCCAGGCAGCGAGTTCCAGATCCTTACAATGCTCTGCGTAAAGAAGCCCCCCCTCAAATCCCCTCTAAACGTTCCACCAACCACCTTAAAACTATGCCCCCTTATAGTAGATCCCTCCACCAATGGAAATAGACCCTTACTATCCACTATGTCCAGGCCCCTCATAATTTGATGCACCTTAATAAGGTCTCCCCTCAGCCTCGTCTGTTCCAAAGAAAACAACCCCAGCCTATCCAATCTGTTCTCATAACTAAAATTTTCCAGTCTAGGCAACATCCTCGTAAATCTCCTCTGTACCTTCGAGTGCAATTACACCTTTCCTGTAATATGGTGACCAGAACTGTACGCAGTATTGTAGCCTAACTAGTATTTTATACAGTTCAAGCATAACCTCCCTGATCTTGTATTCTATGCCTTGGCTAATAAAGGCAAGTATTCCATATGCCTTCTTAACCACTTTATCTACCTGTACTGCTACCTTCAGGGATCTGTGGACATGCACTCCAAGGTCCTTCTGTTCCTCTACACATCTCAGTGTCCTACCATTTATTGTGTATTCACTTGCCTTGTTAGCCCTCCCCAAGTCACCATCATCATGGCCAAAGACTGTCCTAGATGCCGATGGGGATGTTGCACTTTATCAAAGATACTTTGAGGGTGCCCTTGAAACATTTCCTCTGCCCACCTGGGGCTCACTTGCTGTGTAGGGGTTCCGAGTAGAGCGCTTGCTTTGGGAGTCTTGTGTCAGGCATGCGGACAATGTGGCCCGCCCAACGGAGCTGGTCGAGTGTGGTCAGTGCTTCAATGCTGGCCTGAGCAAGAACACGAACGTTGGTGCATCTGTCCTCCCAGTGGATTTGCAGGATCTTGCGGAGGCAACGCTGGAGGTATTTCTCCAGCAACTTGAGGTGTCTCCTGTATATAGTCCACGTCTCTGAGCCATATAGGAGGGCGGGTATCACTACTGGTCTGTAGACCATATGCTTGGTAGCAGCTTTGAGGTCCAGGTCTTCAAACACATTCTTCCTCAGGCGACCGTAGGCTGCGCTGGTGCACTGGAGGCGGTGTTGGACCTCGTCAACGAATGTCTGCTCTGGCAGATAGTAGGCTCCCAAGGTATGGAAAATGGTCCACATTGTCCAGGGCCGCTCTGTGGATTTAGATGACCGCCGATGTTCGGGTCTCCATCCCTCCTGCGATGTTCGGGCCTTCCTTCCCTTGGTGTTGTTCTTGCCTTCCTCCGTTCGTTGGCTCCACTTAACTGCGGAGCTCGCGGCGAGCACGCGGTGCGCAAAATGGCTGCGGCCACTCTGACCTCTCCTCCTTCCACGCAGTGGACCTGTGGCCATCCCAATGCCTGCCCTCAGTCACGATCTAATACGATTCAACAGCAGGACGAGGCCAACACCCGACCGTCTGTGTAAGCATCAAACGCAGCATTGACCAAGACCTCGGAGCCCCTTTAAATAACATCCCGGATTGATTGCTGCGCCTTGTGCAGTCCAACATTTTCAGGTTCATCAACACCATCCGCCACGCGAGGCGGAAAAAGTGAATTTGCTGAGAATGCTGTCAAGCAGGCATTGCACGCGAATTGACGTCGCGATTTCCATGGCGTTAGCCAGCAGGAGGTGACATTTTAACGCCCTCAAAAAATGAACACCAAATTTCGTGGCAGGCGTCAACAACACGGAGCACCAGTTCCAGACGCCCAACGCCCAGTTAACACCCAACACCGGCATTAGCAGCAGGCGTTAGCAACCAAATTTCAACCTCCAAGTCTTTGTTTCTATTTACACTGCGCAATTTAGCATTCAGGCTTAGGATCCCTGTTAGGGGTTAGCATCAGGGTTAGCGGTTAGCGTCGGGGCGATGGCCGGGGGTAAAGGTGAGGGTCAGGGGCCGGGGTTAAAGGTGACGGTCGGGGTTAAAGGTGAGGGTCAGGGCCCGGGGTTAAGGGTGAGCGTCGGGGTTAAAGGTGAGGGTCGGGGGGCCGGGGTTAAAGGTGAGGGTCGGGGGCCGGGGTTAAGGGTGAGCTCCAGGGTCAGAGGTGAGGGTCGGGGGCCGGGGTTGAGGGTGAGGGTCGGGGGCCGGGGTTAAGGGTGAGGGTCGGGGGCCGGGGTTAAGGGTGAGGGCCGGGGTTAAGGGTGAGGGTCGGGGGCCGGGGTTAAGGGTGAGGGTCGGGGGCCGGGGTTAAGGGTGAGGGGTGAAGGTTGGGGGCCGGGGTTGAGGGTTAAAGGTGAGGGTCCGGAGCCACTGTTAACTGACGGTTATTTTTCTACCTGTTTTGTTGCTGGTTCCGGCGTCCAGTTGGCAGCGGAAGTGATGTCGAATATTCCTCTTGTTCATCATTTTCCGTTTAAGAATTCTTAGCCAATCAGCCGCCGGTTGCCATGCGGGGCCGTGCATCTGCGGCCAATCAGCGGGCGACTCCCCTCCGCGGGAGGTGCACCAATCAGCTGCCTGTTGCTGGGCAGAAGTGAAAAGCTCGGGGAAGTCACTTGTCATCTGCGGCCAATCGGCGGCTCGTAGCCAGGCGAAGGCGACGGCCTTCCTCCAATCAGCTGTCCTTAAATCCGCCGGCGCGCTTAGCCAATCACCTGAGGTTTAACGGAAGGCGGTGGAGCACTTGGCCAATCCCCTGAGGTTTAAGAGAAGACAGGGGCCGAATTGACCAATCCCCTGAAACTTAACAAAAGGCAGGGGCAGAATTGACCAAAATGCTGAAGTTTAACAGCTGACGGTGGAGCAGTTGACCATCATCATCTCCTGTGGTTTCACCGAAGGCAGAATTGGCCAATCCCCTGAGGTTTAACAGAAGACAGGGGCGCAGTTGGCCAATCCCCTGAGGTTTAACAGAAGACAGGGGCGCAGTTGGCCAATCCCCTGAGGTTTAACAAAAGACAGGGGCGCAGCTGGCCAATCCCCTGAGGTTTAACAAAAGACAGGGGCGCAGTTGGCCAATCCCCTGAGGTTTCATCATCATGGGCATTCCCTCGAAGTCGATAAAGGTTTGCTTCCACTCTGAAAGTGAGTTCTGTCTACTGTACATGGTCCATGTCTCTGAGCCATGAAGGAGGGCGGGTATCACTACAGCCCTGTCGACCATGAGCTTGGTGCTGGGTTTGAGGTCCTGGTCTTCGAGCACTCTCTTCCTCAGGCGACCGAAGGCTGCACTTGCACACTGGAGGCGGTGTTGGACCTCGTCCTTGTTGACCGTATGCTCCCCAGGTATGGAAAGTGGTCCACATTGTCCAAGACTTCATCGTGGATTTTGATAACCGGGGGGCAGTGCTGTGTGGCGGGGGAAGGTTGGTGGAGGACCTTTGTCTTACGGATGTTTAGTGTGAGGCCCATGCTCTCGTACACGGTCGTCTGCTACTGTAATTCGCCGACGGGCAATGGGACGACCTTGGATCTGGCCTGGAGGTGGCGAAGGTTGAACAGATTCCCATTTGTCCTGTAATTTACCTCCACTCCAGCGGGGAGCTTGCCGAGAGTGAGATGGAGCATTGCAGCGAGGAAGATCGAGAAGAGCGTTGGTGCGATGACGCAGCCTTGTTTGACCCCGGTCCGATTGCGGAATGGGCCTGTGGTGGATCTGTTGGTCAGGATCATGGCTTCCATTGTCATCGTGGAGCAGGCGGAGGATGGTGACAAACATTTGAGGGCAGCCGAATCTGAGGAGGACACTCCATAATCCCTCACGGTTGACAGTATCGAAGGCTTTTGTGAAGTCAAAGCAGGCCATGTACAAGGGTTGGTGCTGTTCCCTGCATTTCTCTTGTGTCTGCCACATGGTGAAGATCATGTCCAATCCCCTGAGGTTTAACAGAAGGCAGAGGCACACAGTTGGCCAATCCCTGTGGTTACGAGGCGGAGTGAGGAATTCTTGGCCAATCAGCTTTGGTGGATGTGAGCCGGTTACCACCTTACCAATGGGATGCCCGCCCAGGGTCTGTGCCCTCGTTCCTCGTGGGGAGCCCTGGGACTTGCTGGGGTCTGGCTCTGATGGACATGTGGGCTCAGCCCCAGGGAGGGAAGAGCTATCTGTGTGTCTCAGAGCTTCCTCGTTTCCTTCCTCCATCAGGTCTGGCACTCGTTGATTGCTACACACCTTTGCCATGTCCCTCCATCAGCCGTCCCTCATTGAATACTCATCTCCATCTGAGTCTGAATGTCATGGGCTCGAGCCCCACTCCAGAGTCTTGAGCCCATAATCCAGTCCCAGTATTGAGGGAGCTCCAACCTGTCGGCGGGGCAGTACTGAGGGAGCGTCGCACTGTCGGCGGGGCAGTACTGAGGGAGCGTCGCACTGTTGGAGGGTCAGTACTGAGGGAGCGTCGCACTGTGGGAGGGTCAGTACTGAGGGAGTGCCACACTGTCGGAGGGTCAGTACTGAGGGAGTGTCGCACTGTGGGAGGGTCAGTACTGAGGGAGCGCCACACTGTCGGCGGGGCAGTACTGAGGGAGTGTCGCACTGTGGGAGGGTCACTACTGAGGGAGCGTCGCACTGTGGGAGGGTCAGTACTGAGGGAGCGCCACACTGTCGGCGGGGCAGTACTGAGGGAGCGTCGCACTGTGGGAGGGTCACTACTGAGGGAGCGTCGCACTGTCGGAGGGGCAGTACTGAGGGAGCCCCGCACTGTCGGAGGGGCAGTACTGAGGGAGCCCCGCACTGTCGGAGGGGCAGTACTGAGGGAGCCCCGCACTGTCGGAGGGGCAGTACTGAGGGAGCCCCGCACTGTCGGAGGGGCAGTACTGAGGGAGCGCCGCACTGTCTGAGGGGCAGCACTGAGGGAGCGCCGCATTGTCGGAGGGGCAGTACTGAGGAAGCGCAACACTAAGGGAGCCCCGCACTGTCGGAGGGGCAGTATTGAGGGAGCACCGCACTGTCGAAGGGGCAGTACTGAGGGAGCCCCGCACTGTCGGAGGGGCAGTACTGAGGGAGCCCCGCAATGTCGGAGGGGCAGTACACAAGGAGTGCTGCACTGATGGAGGGGCAGTACTGAGGGAGCGTCGCACTGTCGGGCAGTACTGAGGAAGCGCTGCACTGTCGGAGGGGCAGTACTGAGGGAGCCCCGCACTGTCGGAGGGGCAGTACTGAGGGAGCCCCGCACTGTCGGAGAGGCAGTACTGGGGGAGCCCCGCACTGTCGTAGGGGCAGTACTGAGGGAGCCCCGCACTGTCGGAGGGGCAGTACTGAGGGAGCGCTGCACTGATGGAGGGGCAGTACTGAGGGAGCGCTACACTGATGGAGGGGCAGTACTGGGGGAGCTCTGCACTGTCGGAGGTGCCGTCTTTCGGATGAGATGTTAAACCGAGTCTGCTCTCAACTAGACATAAAAGATCCCATGGCACTATTTCGAGGAAGAGGAGGGGAGTTTATCCCGTTGTCCTGGGACCAATATTTATCCCGCAATCGACATCACAAAAACAGATGATCTGGTCATTATCACTTTGCTGTTTGTGGGAGCTTGCTGTGCGGAAGTTGGCTGCCACGTTTCCCACATTACAACAGTGACTACATTCCAAAAAGTACTTAATTGCTTGTAAAGCGCTTTGTGATGTCTGGTGGTCGTGAATGGCCCTATATAAATGCAAGTCTTTTATTAAGAGGGAATGCAGCCTCTCCCTATCTGTGTAACCACCTGCAGCTGTTCCACCCCCCGAGATTTCTGCTCCTCTGCTAGGGCATTAGCAGAACTTTAAAACTGAGGCGTTGCCAGACTGAAAGCCAATATTGTCAGCGAGCACAGGGAGTGGTGTGTGAAAGGGACTTGGTTTGAGTTAGGATTTGGGCAGCAAGGTTTTGGATGAACTCAAGTTTATCCAGGGATGGAATGGGCCTCCTGTCCCTGTGTAACAGGCTCCAGGGGTGGAATGGGCCTCCTCCTGTTCCTGTGCAACAGGCCCGAGGGGCTGAATGGGCCTCCTCCAATTCCTGTGTAACAGACCCGAGGGGCTGAATGGGCCTCCTCCAGTTCCTGTGTAACAGGCTCCAGGGGCTGAATGGGTCGCCTCCTGTCCCTGTGCAACAGGCCCGAGGGGCTGAATGGCTTCCTCCTGTTCCTGTGTAACAGGCTCCAGGGCTGAATGGGCCTCCTCCTGTCCCTGTGTAACAGGCCCGAGGGGCTGAATGGCCTCCTCCTCCTGTTCCTCTGTAACAGGCTTGAGGGACTGAATGGCCTCCTCCTGTCCCTGTGGAACAGGTTTGAGGGACAGAATAGCCACGTCATGTTCCTCTGTAACAGCAGGGGGAATTGGACAGGTTAGGTGAATGGGCAAATTCATGGCAGATGCAGTTTAATGTGGATAAATGTGAGGTTATCCACTTTGGTGGCAAAAACAGGAAGGCAGATTATTATCTGAATGGTGACAGATTAGGAAAAGGGGAGGTGCAACGAGACCTGTGTGTCATGGTACATCAGTCATTGAAGGTAGGCATGCACGTACAGCAGGCAGTAAAGAAAGCAAATGGCATGTTGGCCTTCATAGCGAGGGGATTTGCGAATAGGAGCAGGAAGGTCTTACGGCAGTTGTACAGGGCCTTGGTGAGACCACACCTTGAGTATTGTGTGCAGTTTTGATCTCCTAATCTGAGGAAGGATATTCTTGCTATTGAGGGAGTGCAGCGAACGTTCAGCAGACTGATTCCAGGGATGGCAGGACTGACATATGAAGAAAGACTGGATCGACTAGGCTTATATTCACTGGAATTTAGAAGAATGAGAGGGGATCTCATAGAAACATGTAAAATTCTGATGGGATTGGACAGATTAGATGCAGGAAGAATGTTACTGATGTTGGGGAAGTCCAGAACCAGGGGTCACAGTCTAAGGATAAGGGGTAAGCCATATAGGACCGAGATGAGGAGGAACCTCTTTACTCAGAGAGTGGTGAACCTGTGGAATTCTGTACCACAGAAAGTTCTTGAGGCCAGTTCATTAGATATATTCAAAAGTGAGTTAGATGTGGCCTTTCTGGCTAAACGGATCAAGGGGTAAGGAGAGAAAGCAGAAATGGGGTACTGAAGTGCATGATCAGCCAGGATCATATTGGATGGTGGTGCAGCCTCAAAGGGCTGAATGGCCTACTCCTGCATCTACTTTCTATGTTTTCATGTAACAGACATGAGGAGCTGAACTGCCTTCTCCTGTTCCTGTGTAATAGGTTCGAGGGACTGAATGAGATCCACTCCTGTTCCATTCCTGCGAGATGCGCTGTGCCCCTGTGACCCTGTCATCACTGTAAGGGTTGGTGCTCTCACACTGCACTGAGGGACAGATACCGTCTCTCTGCCCATCCCTGGCACCCCCCCTGCCACTGCCCCAGGGAGCAGCTGTCACAATCAGAATGCATGAAACCGAAGGATCCCAGGGATGGCTGAAGGAGCTCCTGCAACTTAATTCAACCCAGAGAAATAATCCGTCTCACCGGGCCTGGAGGTGCTGATCAGCAGAAGAAGAAAGTCACTCCTAGCCTTCAAATATATGTCAAGTAACAACTCGAATCCTCAACATTCTCACTTTAACCCCTCAACCTTAAGTCTTCTTAACTCCCTCACCTTAATTCACTGAATCATAGCATGGCTACAGTACAGAATGAGGCTATTCGGCACATTGAGACCATACCGGCTCTCTGCAAGAGCACCTCAGCTAGTCCCACACCCCCGCCCTTTCCCCACAGCCCTGCATTTTTTTTTCCTTCAGGTACTTATCCAGTTCAGGTTGAGGAGCTGGGAGTTGCCAAACCGTGGCTCTACAGACAAGTAGTTGAGCTAAAACAGACTTTTCAGACGGGCTGTTTAAGAATTTCCATGATTCGGACTAGAATTAAAAGTCAAAAGTTATTTTCTACATACACGGGATCAACTTTGGAGACCAATTTCCTGCAGTAACTAATAGCTTCTCCTTGTACCCGAAGTAACCTTGACAAATGGCACTTAAAAACGGAATGAATATATTAGAGTGCACTACAGTGCCACCACTGCCTGGAAGGTGTCATTGCAACGTGATATTCAGGAAGGATATATTTGCCTGCGAGGCAGCGCAATGATGGTTGACCAGATGGATTCCTGGGATGAGAGGGTTGTCCAATGAGGAGCGATTGAGTAGAATGAGCCTATACTCTCTGGCGTTTAGAAGAATGAGAGATGATCTCATTGAAACGTATAAAATTCTTGGAGGACTTGACAGGGTAGATGCTGAGAGGCTGTTTCTCCTGGCTGGATCAGTGCTTGGGCCTAAGCTGAATACAATCTATATCAATGACTTAGATGAGGGGACTGAGTGTAATATATCCAAGTATACTGACCAGACAAATCTCGGTGAACGTTAGATGTGAGGAGGATGCAAAGAAGCCGCAAAGAGATATAGATCGATTGAGCGATTTGGCTGAAAGGTGGCAGATGAGTGTAATGTGAGGAAATGTGAGGTTATTCACTTTGGTAGCAAGAATGGAAAAATAAAATATTTTCTCTAACATGAGAAGCTGTGAAATGGTGATATTCAGAGGGTTTTGGGTGTCCTTGAATACGACTCACGGAAAGTTAACTTGCAGGTACAGCAAGCAGTTAGCAAAGCAAATAGTTGGCTATCCTTTATTGCGAGGGTCTTGGAGTACAAGCGTAAGGAAGTCTTGCAGCAATTATACAGGGCTTTGGTGAGACCATACCTGGAGTACTGTGCACAGTTTTAGTCTCCTTACAGAAGGAAGGATATACTTGCCATAGAGGGGGTGCAACAAAGGTTCACTAGATGTATCCCTGGGACGAGACAGTTGTCTTATGAGGACACATTGAGTAGAGTGGGCCTATACTCTCTGGAGTTTAGAAGAATGAGTGGTGATCTCATTGAAACATATAAGATTCAGAGGAGGATTGACAGGGTAGATGTTGAGAGGTTGATTCCCCCTGGCTGGAGAGTCTCGAACCAGGGGGTACAGACTCAGGATAATGGGTCGGCCATTTAAAACTAAGATGAGGAGGAATTTCTTCACTCAGAGGGTAGTGAATCTTTAGAATTCTCCACCCCAGAGGGCCATGGATGCTGAGTCATTGAGTATATTCAAGGCTCAGATTGATATATTTTTGGGAACTAGGGGCAACACGGGATATGGGGATTGGGCGGGAAATTTGGGTTAGTGCAGAAGATCAGCTCGAGGGCCCATATGGCCTACTCCTGCTCCTATTTCTTATGTTATTAAGGCATGTTTTCAATCGGTAGTTCCCATTATAAGTGTGGACATAATGGACAAAGCTGATGCAAACAGTGTGGCAACAATGTGACAACAAGAAGTAAGATGTTTCAGACAAGAAATGCACTCAGATATAATATTTTTAATATATGAATAGTCAACCTCTTTTGGTATTGCTCAAGGGGTATTGAGACCGAGTATAACCTTCAGGTGAAGAGTTAGAGTTAGAGTCTCGGACACATAGGTATAATTTCGGCCCTCATCTTAAAGTCATACAATCTGTCCTTATTGTTTTGAATACATTTCCATTATAAATTCCCCTGACTGCTTCTATAATGTGAACCTGTCACTTTGCAATTGAATTCTCCTGTTGCTGGTGGTCCTGCAGCGCCTCCACTGGTCAGTGGGCATCATTGCAGCATGATACGTTTACACAGGCAGTTTGCATTATAACTGTGTAAGGAAATGGTTAATCAGACTGTCCTGACTTTTACTGTATCGATATCGCTTTGCATTGGAGTAATGTTAAACTTCAGCCTTTGACTGTTAAAGCATGGAAGTTTAAGTCATTGTAAAGTGCCACTGGGCTGTTCAGCCAGGCCAATCTTTAAGTAATGTTAATTTAGTCAGTTCAGTAAACTTGATCAAAAACATGCACGCTGATTCATATATGTCAGAGAATCTTAATCCGTTGATAACAAGTGCAGGGATAACAGGTGGTTCTCCAGAAAACCGTCTGGGTAAATCTCATCCATTTTAATTGAGGCTTCTATAGAAGCAGGAGATTGATTCGTACAAAATGGTACAGAATCAAAGGTAGACATAATTACAATTACAAGTTTCACTGTGGATACGGTAGCACAGTGAATATGTTACTGAACTAGTAATCCAGAGACATGAGTTCAAATCCCACCACTAAAATTTAAACCCACTTACTTAAATAAATCTGAAATAAAAAGCTAGTACAGGTTGCACCTCCCTTTATCCAGCATCCTCGGGACCTGGCCTGTTCCGGATAAGGGAATTTTCCGGATGAGGGGTGGTCATGTTAAATTGGATGGTACAGGTGCTGAGCAAGGGTATATCGGGGCTGGCTGGCTTGGGGCTGGGAGTGCGGCAGAGTGATCATGACGGAGGGGTGGGCAGTGGATCGCGGGGTCAAGCCAGCAATTGCAGGAGTCAGCAGCGAGGAAGGACTTAAATTTGTTATGTCGGAGTTCTGCGCATGCGCCACCCGGTGGCCAGGAATGGTTCTGGATAAGGGAGGTTCAACCTGCATCAGCAATGGTGAATGAAACGACTGGATTGTTGTTAAAAACCCATCTGGTTTACCACTGCCCCTTAGGGAGGGAAATCTGGCCTATAGGTGACTCCAGACCCACAGCAATGTGGGTTTCTTTTAACCGCCCTCCGCAAGGGCCCAGCATTCAGTTGTACCAAACCGCCCCGAAAATAGACCTTGACCCCACACGGACTGCAGGGGTTCAAGATGCCGTCACATTGTGAAGGGCAATTAGGGATGTGCAATAAATACCGGACTTCCCAGCGATGCCCACATCCCGAGAATTAATTAAAAAGAAACTTGGTGGAATGGCAATTATATGAAACAAGAGTGAACCTATTAGAAAAATAACAAAGTAAGAGAACTGCACCGGTCTATGGAAAAATAACTTGTTAACACTAAAGTTATTGATAATGGACATGTCAATTAAATTGTATTTTAATGTATAATGGCACAATGCAGAATTGTGTGGATAGTCACATGGAGTGAGTGAAAGAAATGTATAAAACTGACAGTTTGTGATGAACCTTTGGTATTGCAAAAGCCTAAGATAGTGACCTCAGATCTCTCACACATTTCAATCCCCAACCAAACCATCATCAAGATTTAAAGTCATTAGTCGAAGCGTTAGAGGGGATTTGAGAATTTTTTTCACGCAGAGGACGGTGGGGGTCTGAAACTCGCTGCCTGAAAGGGTGGTAGAGGCAGAAACCCTCATCATATTTAAAAAGTACTTGGATATGCACTTGAAGTGCCGTAACCTACAGGGCTACGGACCAACAGCTGGAAAGTCGGTTAAGGCTGGATAGCTCTTTGTCGGACGGGACGGACACAATAGGTCGAATGGCCTTTCTGTCCCATAAATTTCTATGATTCTAAGTTTGATAGGAAGTTTTATTTTTAAGTATGTTTAAGTAGCTGCGTAACACCTGATACCTGATATTCATAGTATAAACACTTATGACTCTTAATTATCCCTTTATTAAGCTTGTGTATAGAAGATTAAGGAGTGATGCAGTTGAGGTGGTTAAGATGATTAAAAGGAGTTGATAGGGTAGATGGAGAGAAACTGTTTCCTCTGGTGGGGATAGTCCAGAACAAGGGGGAAGAACCTTAAAATTAGGGACATGCTATTCAGGGGTGATGTCAGGAAGCATTTCTTCACACAAAGGGGATGGAAATCTGGAACTCTCTCCCACAAAAAGCTATTGAGGCTGGGGGGGTCAATTTCAAAGCTGAGATCGATAGGTTTTTGTTGCGTATGGGTATTAAGGGTTATGGAACCAAGGCGGATCGATGGAGTTCCAATATGAATCAGACAAAATCGAAGTGAGTAGCGGAACAGGCTCGAGGGGCTGAATGATCCCCTTCCATTCCTCTGTTCCTATTGATTTGGGGAAGCAAATTAGTGATAAGGACCCCGCCTCTTTAACAACTGTGAGTGCAGGAATATATTATGGCGGGATCGGGAACTGGCAGCGCCAAGATGGGCCGAGATTGAAATGGGATCAGGGTCTTAACTACGATGCTGACCCCTGATGTGCAGATATTAATGAGGCATCCGCCCATTTCCTGTGGATCTCCGGCCATCGAAATTGAGGCTCCCCCCTGCCCCCACCATCTCCACACGGATTGTGTCCCACCATCACTGCGTGTCACACAACTACACCCAGGCTCGGCTTGGCTTTAAAGAGGTTTATTTATGGGAATAAAAAGCATTTTATATTTCAATTCAGTGCAATTGATTCAGGGAAGACATGATTAAAAATGGTAGCACTCAACTTGCAAGGGCGCAGTGACTAAAAACAGTTTAATGGCTTCACCGGGTGACCTTAGGGAGGAGGTGTTATAACAGACCCTATGGTACGATGCAGGGATGGTGTATATCGTAACCCAATGGTCACACAGTTCCACGCTTCACGTCTGAATGCTCCTTCCCTTGTGCACTTACATAGGAAGATAGGAACAGGAGGAGGCCATTCAGCCCCTAGAGCCTTTTCCAGCATTCAATGAGATCATGTCTGATCTGTGACCGAACTTCTTCTTGGCCCCGATCCCTTAATACCGTTGGTTAACACAAATCTGTCAATCTCTGATTTAAAATTAAGAATTGATCGAGCATCAATTGGTATTTGCAGAAGAGAGTTCCAAACTTCTGCCACTCTTTGTGTGTAGAAATGTTTCCTAACTTCATCCTGTTCGGTCTGGCTCTTATTTTTAGACTGTGCCTCCTAGTCCTTGGCTCCCCAGCCAGTGGAAATCATTTCTCTCTCTCTCCCGTATCAATTCCCCTTAATATCTTGAAATCTTCAATCAGATCACTCCTTAATCATCTAAATGACAGGGAATACAATCCTAGTTTGCGAAATCGCTCCTCGTAATTTAACCCTTGGTGTCCAGGTATCATTCTGCATTTTACTCCACCTGGTGGATCCTCTCACCTACCGTCCTTCCTTGATTCATGTTCATGAGCTCACACGGTGAGTGACGCAGGGGGAGGGAAATGGATGTCGGGCAATTAATGGGCGATCGGCCTTACTGCCCGTCTTTGACCCCTTTCTCTGCCACAACCCCACCCGATTTCACAGAGGAATGAGGAGGAGAATCCAGACCAGAAGATGCTATGCAACTATTGAAAGAGCAGGTAGTGCTCCTGGAGTCCCAGCTAACATTCCTCTCACAACCAACACCTATCCAAACTGGTCATTTGTCTCATTGGTGTTTGTGGGAGCTTGCTGTGCACAAATTGGCTGCCGCATTTCCTGCTTTACAACAGTGACTACATTTCAGACGTAATTCATCAGCTGCGAACTGCTTTGGGATGTCCTTATGTTGTGAATCAGTTTATCTGTTACCCACGCTCCCTCCTCCCTTTGTTGAAATCAAAACCTATGGGGTAGATCAGTCATAGATCAGTGGGCAGCACCCTCACCCCTGAGTCAGAAGGTTGTGGGTTCAAGTCCCATTCCAGGAACTTGAGCACACAAATCTAGGCTGATACTCCCAGTGCAGTACTGAGGGGGTGCTGCACTATCGGAGGTGCCGTCTTTTGGGTGAGACGTTAAACCGAGGCCCTGTCTGCTCTCTCAGGTGGACATAAAAGATCCCGTGGCACTATTACGAAGAAGAGCAGGGGAGTTATGCCCGGTGTCCTGGTCAATATTTATCCCTTAATCAACATGACTAAAACAGATTATCTGCTCATCCCTTAGATGGTACACACTGTGCCATGGTGCACCAGTGTGGAGGGACTGGATGGTCAAGTGGCGGATAGTCACATGGACTGCTTTGTCCTGGATGGCGTGGGGCTTCTTGAGTGTTGTTGGAACTGCACTCATCCAGGCAAGTGGAGAGTATTCCATCACACTCCTGCTGTGTGCCTTGTTGATGTGGAAAGGTGGAAGTGTTGGATGAGATAAATCTCAAACAGTGAGAGGAATTCGAAAATCTAAAGGGGGCGCAGAACTGCTCCAGTGATAATTAGGCATGGACAGCCCAGCTTCATCTTCTGTCCTCCCCTATCTCTGTTAACTCAACCTGCCCCTTTCACGCACCGACTCACTTTCCCACAACTCTGTTTTTAAATTAACTTTTAGTTCGTTGTACGAAATGAGCAGAATCCCAGCCGGTTACCGCTGCCTAGACTCCACCCCCACCTCTGCGGGCAGCTTCTGGGTGAAACCGATGAGTTGACAAGTTCTCCTTCGGTTTTAAGTCTTTGGTGAGCTTCAGAAACAGATGAATGGGCTGTGTGATGGCTCGCCTCATCTCCTCCCTGAACTTAGCCTGGGTGAGAGCGTAAATGCAGGTGTTGGTGCAGGAGTTCAGGTACATCAGCATGTCGCCGACCTGCATGACCATAGGGCCTATGTCCAGCAACATCTCCTGGATCACAAAGACCACCACTCTGGTCATCCACAGCACGATGAAGCTGCCCGATATGGCGAAGAGCAGGATGATGGACCTTCTCCGGTTCTCCATCTCGGGGTCAACTTGCTTCCCATCGCCACCTTGACCCCGGAATGCCCTGCGGACCCGACTGGCCACGAGAACGTGCCTGACAGTGAGAGCATTGAGCAGCAAGATGCACACGTAGGGAATGAGAGGGGTTAAGACGGTACAGGCACAAAGGTATACTGCCCAGGGGGTGTTTGTACAAAGTTTGCGAAGCCTGCAGACTGGAAACGGGCCGTGCACATCAACGGGTTCGTAGGTGAAGTAGCGCGGGATATTACGCAGGTAGCTCACCGTGCACACAGTCGTTATCACCCCGGTCGCTGTCCTCACTGTACAGTATCTCGTTTTCCACTTCTGGTAACAAATGGCGACAAATCGATCAAGGGTGAAGGCCACGGTGAGCCAGACTGAGCAGTCCACCACCGCGGCATTCGTGATGCTGTTCAGGCTGCATACGTGGTAATGGGTGAGGATCGAGAAGGGGAAGTAGAGAGATCCCAGGTAGTTCAACATCACACAGAAGATGATGACCAGCAAGTCCACCGCTGCCATGGAGACCAGGTAACGGCCCGTGCATCTGGCGAGGCCACAGCTACCACGAGAGAGAATCACGATGGTCATGAAGTTAGCTGCCAGAGAGGGAAAGAGAGATGACATTTAGTATAGTGCATGTTACATGAGGGAGAGATACCCTAACCTAGCAACTGTTGAGAGTTCTCCCCAGCAACAGCCAGCATTCAAGATTGATTATGGCCATGGGATGTTTATAGTACTGCCTTAATAGTATGTTTAGATCATAACTTTTATGGTCACAACAACTCGGGCACTGCAACTTATGTGAAAGGCTGTTGATGTTCGCATAATGTAGAGAAATGTAAACATGTGTGTGTAAGAATCAGCTGTGCATTGACCAGAGACTGCCATGTAAAGATAATGAGTAGGAGACGGTGTGATGAAACTTGGTTTCAAAACAGTGAAGATGCAAAGAGGGAGTGAGTAAACTTGGCAGGAGAGCACAGTTCTAAGTTAGGTTAGAGACAGAGGTTGGAAAGTAGTAATGAGAGAATGATTGGCTATCAGTATAATAAATGTTTATTAGATAGCCGTATAAACTGTATGGATTCTATTTCCCTGATAGCTCTCATTATCCAATGCTCACCATACACGTAAAGAGCAGCCATTGTCCATCACTCAGTGAAATACAATTGGTCCAACTCGGTCCATCACTCAATCAGCACTCATCTTCAACTCACTTCATGACTCAATGAGATCCCATTGTTCAACTCAGCCCTCACTGAATGTGCTCTCATTGTTCAATTGTCTCCATCATTTAATGAGCTCCTATTGTACAACTCTCTACCAGTCACTCAATGGACTTGCATTTTCCAACTCACTCCCTAACTCAGTGGCCTCCCATTGCCCAACTCTCTACCTTACCCAATGGTCTCCCATTATCCAATCACAACCAGTCACTCCATTAACCTCCCTTTTCCAACTCTCGACATCAGGGAGGGAAAACATCCTCTCTGCATCGACCCTGTCAAGCCCCCTCAGAATCTTATATCTTTCAATAAGATCACCTCTCATTCTTCTAAACTCCAAAGAGTATATGCCCAACCTGCTCAACCTTTCTTCATAAGACAACCCCTTCATCTCAGGAATCAACCTCTTGACCCTTCCCTGACCAGTACATTAATATCCTCCTGCAGTCCACAGCTTTCTTCTTCATTATCAACTACACGGCTGATTTTAGCCTCACCTGCAAACTTCTTAATCCCTTAAATCTATTGTTATCAGCCTTGATTATACCCAATCACTGAGCATACACAGCACTCTGTGGTACATAATTCCAAAGAGTCACAACACTTTTGAGTGAAGAAGTTTCTCCTCATCTCAGTCCTATATGGCCAACCAATTATCCTGAGGCTATGACCTCTAAATTCTCCAGTCAAACGAAATGGCCTCTCATCAATGACCCTGTCAAGTCCTCTAAGAATTATATAAATTTCAATTTGATCACCTCTCAATATTCTAAGCTCCATAGAATATAGGACTGAATCTCTCATCCCAGGAATCAATCCAGTGAACCATCGTTACACCCCCAAGCATATCCTTCCTTAGGTAAGGAGACCAAAACTGTACATTGTATTCCAGGTGTGGTCTCACCAAATCCTTATATAATTGCAGCAAGACATTCTTATTCTTATACTCCAAGCCCTTTGCAATAAAGGTTTGCCTTCCTAATTGCTTGCTGTCCCTCCATGTTAACTTTCTGCAATTTGTGTTCAAGGACATCCGAATCCTTTTGAATACCGACATTTCACAATTCTGCTTTTCCATTCTACCTATAATTTCACATTTCCCCACATTATACTTCACCTGCCATCTTCTTGCTCACTCACTTATTCATTCCTATCCCCTTGTAGCCTCATTGCATCCTCCTCACAGCATATTTCTCACCTAGCTTTGTATCAGCAGCAAACTTGGATATATTATGCTCAGTTCCCTCATCTAAGTCATTAACATAGTTTGTAAATAGCTGAGGCCCCAGCACTGATCCTTGTCGCACTCCACTAGTTGTACCCTGCCACCCTGATAATGGCCTGTTGATTCCTACTCTCTATTATCTGTCCATTAACCAAGCCTCAGTCCATGCTACTCATATTACCCCCAACCCCATGAGCCCTAATCTTAGAAACATAGAAAATAGGTGCAGTAGTAGGCCATTCGGCCCTTCGAGCCTGATGGACCATTCTATAAGTTCATGGCTGAACATGCAACTTCAGTACCCCATTCCTGCTTTCTCGTCATACACCTTGATCCCCCTAGTAGTAAGGACGACATCCAACTCCTTTTTGAATATATTAAGTTAATTGGACTCAACAACTTTCTGTGGTAGAGAATTCCACACGTTCATCGCTCTCTGGGTGAAGAAGTTTCTCCTCATTTCAGCCCTAAATAGCTAACCCCTTATCCTTAGACTGTGACCCCTGGTTCTGGACTTCCCCAACATTGAGAACATTTTTCTTGCATCTAACCTCCCTAAACCCGTCAGAATTTTAAAAGTTTCTATGAGATCTCTTCTCATTCTTCTGAATTCCAGTGAATACAAGCCCAGTTGATCCAGTCTTTCTTGATATGTCAGTCCCGCCATCCCGGGAGCACCAAGGCCCTGTATAACAGTAGTTACACCTCCCTGCCCCTGCACTCAAATCCCCTCACTATGAAGGCCAACATGCCATTTGCTTTCTTAACCGCCTGCTGTACCTGCATGCCAACCTTCAATGAGTGATGTACCATGACACCCAGGTCTCGTTACACCTCCCCTTTTCCTCATCTGTCACCATTCAGATAATAGTCTGTCTCTCTGTTTTTCCCACCAAAGTGGATAACCTCACATTTATCCACATTATACTTCATCTGCCATCATTTGCCCACTCTCCAAGTCACTCTGCAGCCTCATAGCATCCTCCTCGCAGCTCACACTGCCACCCAACTTAGTGTCATCCGCAAATTTGGAGATAGTACATTTAATCCCCTCTAAATCATTAATGTACAATGTAAACAACTTGGGCCCAGCACAGAACCTTGCGGTACCCCACTAGTCACTGCCTGCCATTCTGAAAAGTATCCATTTACTCCGACTCTTTGCTTCCTGTCTGCCAACCAGTTCTCAATCCACGTCAGCACACTACCCCCAATACCATGTGCTTTAACTTTGCACATTAACATCTTGTGTGGGACCTTGTCGAAAGCCTTCTGAAAGTCCAAATACACTACATCAACTGGTTCTTCCTTGTCCACTCTACTGGAAACATTCTGAAAAAATTCGAGAAGATTTGTCAAGCATGATTTCCTTTTCACAAATCCATGCTGACTTGGACTTATCATGTCACCTCTTTACAAATGTGCTGCTATGACATCCTTAATAATTGATTCCATCATTTTACCCACTACCGATGTCAGGCTGACCGGTCTATAATTCCCTGTTTTCTCTCTTCCCTCCTTTTTTAAAAAGTGGGGTTACATTGGCTAGCCTCCACACCATGGGAACTGATCCAGAAAGTTGGAAAATGACTGTCAATGCATCTGCTATTTCCAAGGCCACCTCCTTAAGTACTCTGGGATGCAGACAATCAGGCCCTGGGGATTTATTGGCCTTCAATCCCAACAATTTCACCAACACAATTTCCTGACTAATAAGGATTTCCTTCAGTTCCTCCTTCTTACTAGACACTCTGACTCTTTTTATATCTGGAAGTTTGTTTTAGTCCTCCTTAGTGAATACTGAACCAAAGTACTTGTTCAATTGGTCTGCCATTTCTTTGTTCCCCGTTATGACTTCCTCTGATTCTGACTGCAGGGGACCTATGTTTGTCTTTATTAGCCTTTTTCTCTTTACATATCTATGGAAGCTTTTGCAGTCCGTCTTAATGTTCCCTGCAAGCTTCCTCTTGTGCTCTATTTTCTCTACCCTAATCAAACCTTATGTCCTCCTCTGCTGAGTTCTAAATTTCTCCCAGTCCCCGGGTTCGCTGCTATTTCTGGCCAATTTGTATGCCACTTCCTTGGCTTTAATACCATCCCTGATTTCCCTTGATAGCCACGGTTGAGCCACCTTCCCTTTTTTATTTTTACGCCAGACAGGGATGTACAATTGTTGTAGTTCATCCATGCGGTCTCTAAATGTCTGCCATTGCCCATCCACTGTCAACCCGTTAAGTATCATTCGCCAGTTGACACCTCATACCTTCATAGTTACCCTTCTTTAAGTTCTGGACCATGGTCTCTGAATTACCTGTTTCATTCTCCATCCTAATGTAGAATTCCACCATATTATGGTCACTCTTCCCTAAGGGGCCTCGCACAACTAGATTGCTAATTAATCTTCTCTCGTTACACATCATCCAGTCTAAGATGGCCTCGCCCCTAGTTGGTTCCTCGACATATTGGTCTAGAAAACCATCCCTTATGCACTCCAGGAAATCCTCCTCCACTGTATTGCTTCCAGTTTGGTTAGCCCAATCTATATGCATATTAAAGTCACCCATGATAACTGCTGCACCTTTATTGCATGCACCCCTAATTTCCTGTTTGATGCCCTCCCCAACATCACTATGACTGTTTGGAGGTCTGTAAACAATTCCCACGAACGTTTTTTGTCCTTTGGTGTTCTGCAGCTCTAACCATATACATTCCACATCAGGGATACAGATCCCTGACGGTAGCAGGCCAGGTAGATAAGGTGGTTAAGAAGACATATGGAATGCATGCCTTTATTAGCTGAGGCATAGAATATAAGAGCCGGGGGGATATGCTTGAAATGTACAAAACACTGGTTAGGCTACAGCTGGAGTACTGCATGCAGTTCTGGCCACCGCATTACAGGAAGGACATGATTGCGCTGGAGACCGTACAGAGGAGATTTACGAGGATGTTGCTGGGAGTGGAGAATCTTAGCTATGGGGACAGATTGGATAGGCTGGGTTTGTTAGGAGGATGAGGGGAGACCTCATTGAGGTGTATAAAATTATGAGGGGCCTAGATATAGTGGATAGAAATGGCCTATTTCCCTAAGCAGAGGAGTCAACAACCAGGGGTCATAAATTTAATGTAATTGGTAGAAGATTTAGAGGGGATTGTGGGAAATTTCTTCACACAGAGGGCCTGGAACTCGCTGCCTGAAAGGGTGGGAAAGGGAGAAACCCTCACCACTTTTAAAAAGTACTTGGATGTGCACTTGAAGTGTTATAACCTGCAGGGTTATGGACCTAGAGCTGGAAAGTGGGATTAGGCTGGATAACCTCTTGTTGGCCGGAGCGGACACGATGGGCCAAAATGGCCTCCTTCCGTGCTTTAATTTCTATGATTCTATGATTTTAAAGGATCAAGGGATATGGGAATAGGGTGGGAAAGGCATTCAACCATGATCTTATTGAGTGGTGGAGGAGGCTCGAGGGGCTGTATTGTCTACTCCTGCTCCTATTTCTTATATTCTTCATTGACCAACTCACTCGATTACTCAGTGAGCTGCCATTGTCCAACTATCTATGGCACTCAATCAACTGCCACTGCCCGGCTCCCATCAGCATCACTAAGCTTCCACGTACAAGCTCTCCCAGTCACTGAATGGCACCCCCAGTATCCAATTCCCACCATAAATCAATGTTTCCAGTCTCCAGTCTCTAACGGTCTCTGAATGAGCCACAATTTTCCAAATCCCACCAATCAATGTTGCAATTGCCCAACTCTTTCCCTCATTCCATGAGATCCCTTTGTCTTTCTCACCACCTCACTCGGTGAGCTCTGGTTGGCCAGCTCTCTGCATCTATCAATGGGCTCCCAATTGTCCAATTCTCTGAGTCATCCAATAAGCTCCCATTTTCTAACTCTCCTCATCAATCAGAACTCCAGTTCCAGCTATCGTTCCATCACTCAATCAGCCCCTATGAACGAGTTCCCGTTGTCCATCTCTCCCTTCACTCAATCATTTTCCACTTACCAGCTCTCTGGTCACTCATTGGTCTCCCATTTACTAACGTTCCTCACCAGTCAGAGCTCCATTTGTCCAACGCTTTCTTTCACTCATTGGCGTTTCATTATCGAACTCTCTCCATCACACAAAAAGCTCCCCATCTCTTACTGAGCTCCCTCTGTCCAACACACACAAACAAGCACCCAAAATAGAATGCATTCACAAACACAGTTGCAAACACACACACACACAGACACTGAAACAGGAACACACTCACGCAGTTGCACGCACACACAATCACAGTCAAATACACAAACAATGGCATATATGCACTCATAGACCAGTCAGTTTAACATCGGTGGTAGGAAAAATAATGGAATTCCTACTAAAGGAGAACATGGAAGAACATCTAGAAACCAAAAATATAATAACGAATATTCAGCCTGGATTTCAAAAGGGAAAATCTTGGTTGACCACCTCGTTGAATTTTTTGAAGAGTTAACAGAGAGTAGACCATAGAGATGCAGTCGATGTCATTTATCTACATTTTCAAAAGGCCTTCGATTAGGTACCCCATAAATAGACCAATGAACAAGGTCAGAGAATGCGGAGTCTGGGGACAAGTAGCAGTATAGATAGCTAGCTGGCTTCAAGACGGAAAGCAGAGAGTAAATGTAAAGGGTAGTTATTCGCAATGGCAGAAGTTGCGTATAGGTGTTCCACATCGATCAGTGCTGGGACCACTGTTGTTCACAATTTCTATTCACGATTTAGACCTTGGAATCAAAAATGCAATTTCTAAATTTGCGGATGACACCAAATAGAGGGGACAGTCAATACTTGGGAGAACTGTAACAAATTGCAGGAGGACGTTAATAAACTTGCAGAATATGCATATAATTGGCAAATTAAGTTCAACACACATAAATGTGGGAGGAAGAATAGGGAGGTCCCTTATTACTTGGAAGGTACAAGTCTAGGTGGGGTAGAGGAACAAGGAGATCTCGGATACAAATACACAAATCGCTAAAGTAGTGATACAGGTTAGCAAGGTCATTAAAAAAAGCAAACCAAGCCTGATTTCTCGAGGTTTAGAATGGAAAAGTAGGGAAGTTATGCTAAACCTGTATCGAACTTTGGTTAGACCACACTTGGAGTACCGCGTACAGTTCTGGTCGTCATATTATAAGAAGTACATTGAGTCACTGCAGAGGGTGCGGAGAACATTTACAAGGATGATAAAGAACTGCAGGGGTATACATATTAAGAAAGGATGAACAGGCTGGGTCTCTTTTCTCTTGAAAAAAAGGCTGAGAGGTGACCTGATAGAGGTCTTTAAAGCTATGAACGGTTTTGATAGGTTGGTACAGAGAGAATGTTTCCACTTGTGGGGAAGAGCATAACTGGAGGCCATCAATATAAGACAGTTACCAAGAAATCCAATGGGGAATTCAGAAGAAAATTCTTTACCCAAAGAGTGGTGGAACTCGCTACCACAGGGAGTGGTTGAGGCGAATAGTATCGATGCATTTAAGAGGATGCAAGACAAGCATAAGAGGAGAAGGGAAAAGAGGGTTATGCTGATAGATTTAGATGAGGGAAGACAAGAGGAGGCTCGAGAGGAGCATAAACGTCGGCATGGACTGGTTGGGCCGAAAGGCCTGTTTCTGTGCCGTTTTTCCTATGTATTTTATCCCCACACACACACACAAGACACAGACCGACACACACAGGCACAAGTACACACACAGCCACATCCTTCTACACTTAGATATTAAAGCACACACACACTCACACAGTAGCTTGAACGCAGAAACACAATCATGTACACACACTAAACTGCACACGAGCACACACTCAGAAACACAGTCACACATATGCTTACACGCATTCACACACGAGCATGCTCAAACAAATGCAGTCTCACACACACTCACACACATACACCCACGCAGCCACATTCACAGGTTGCCAGTCATTAAAGAAGAGTTCGCTTATTTGGTGACTATCTGCTACTCACATACCGGCCACACCGATGACTGCCAGGCAATGGTAGAACACGTCCTGCGCTAGTAAGAATGCCAAGCTTCCCATCCTCGCAAAGAGTCAGTGACGTGTGTTGGAGCTGGAGACAGCAGCACACACTGACACACAGAGGCAGTGCTTTGGAAGTAGCCTCTATTATATACTCAGGAGAATCTCCCAGTGAGACATCGAGCTCAGGGGGGGCCTGGTACCAGCTGCAGTCAATGCAGCCGCACAACAGGTAAGGGACCTTAACTATCCTAATCCACGGGGAGAGCTTATGTGGAGATTGCACTTTAATAACCTCAAACACACCCTGCAACAGCAGAGTCACCGAGTAATATTCAGAAGGTTCAGAGGCGGTTTCAACTAAATGGTATTATTTTGAGGCAGGTGCAGGAGAGTAGCAGGTCCTGGGCTGCATATTGACAAATCCTTGAAGGTGGCAGAGCCACTTCATCAGACGATTAAGAAAGTATATGAAGACTTGCTTTTGTAAATAGGGACATTGGATTCTAAAACAAGGAAGGCTTGTTAACCCTCTACAAAAAACTGGTTATCAATTCTGGTCATCGTACTTTAGGAAGGATGTCGAGGCCTTGGAGAGGGTGCAGAGGCGGTTTACAAGGATAATACCAGGGAGAGGAAGCTCAGTTACATTGAGAGATTTGAGAAGCTGGGATTGTTCTGCTTTGGGCAGAGAAGGTTAAGGACTGATCGAATAGTGATATTCAAAGTTACGTAGGGTTTTGATAGAGCAACTAGGGAAAAAGGGCTTCCTCTGGCAAGAGGGCCAGGAACCATCGGACATAGATTAAATTAATTGTCAAAAGAGCTAGAGAGGAAATGAGGAGAAACATTTTAACACAGAGGGTTGGTATGATCTGGAACACACTGCCTGAAAGGGTACTGGAGTCATATTCCATAAAACAAAATAAAAAGAAAGACTTGCATTAACATAGCGCTTTTTACGACCACCGCACGTCCCAAAGCGCTTTGCAGCCAATGAAATACTTTTGAAATGTAGTCACTACTGTAATGTGGGAAACATCGGAGCCAATTTTTTGCACAACAAGCTCCCACAAGTAGCAATGTGAAAATGACCTGATAATCTGTTTTAGTGATGTTGATTGAGGGTTAAATATTGACCAGGACACTGGGGAAAAATCTCCTGCTCTTCTTCGAAATAAGACCACAAGATCTTTTACGTCCACCTTATAGCGCAGACAAGGCCTCAGTTTAACATCTTGTCCTGAAAGACGGCATTTCTATGCTCAAGTTCCTGGAGTGGGACTTGAACCTACCACCCTAGGAACTTTCACAGGAACTTTCAAGCACATAGAAAGCCTCTAAATTGCAGAGAACCACTCTAATACAATCACAACATCGCCAGCAATAAAACCTTTCCTGTGTTTTTGCCGAGAGAAGCTGAGGGTCCCTTTTAAATACCGTCTCCCCAATTGTACTGCCCGTGGTGTGTGGGCGGGATCAGGAACTGGCAGCAGTAACAAGGGCCGAGACTGAAATGGGGATTGGGGTCTTATCGTCAGAGGCGTTCCATCGAACGAGGATGACTTGCTTCCACATGAGTTCATAGATGTTTCAATGAAGGACCCGATATTCCCATCCTGAACTCCAATTGAGGGGGTGAAAGATTCCTGTGCATGGATGTTTTTAACGTGTGGTGACCATTGCACATCAGCCACCACCTGGGTTTGACAGAGCTAGGTCTTGGTCCAGTGGCAAGAGTAAAACAGGACGACTGGAGACCAGCTCTGCTGTATGGACCTAGTACGCACACATATCACAGTGTGGGCCGGCCCGTGCGACCCCTGGGCCCTCAGCACTTCTGGGCCCCATACCCTAATTTACCGCACCATCACCATGATCTCTTGCTGCTTCTCCGCCGCAATCATTCGCCACACCTCCGCCACAATTTCTCGCCGCTCTTCCTCCATAAACATTCACCGCACCTCCGCACCAAACATTCGCCAAACCTCCGGCACGATCACCCACCAAATCTCAGCCATGATCCCTCATTGCTCCTCAATGCTGATTATTCGTCGCAAGTGTCATGCATGTATGCTTGGGTTTGCTAGCGACCAGTTGGTGCCACTGTTGGAGGTTATTCGGCTGTGCACATCTGTGTGTGGCCCAGATATAAAAAGCCAGCCATCTTGCAATGTAATCACTTTGGGTTTTAATAAAGTAGAGGCAGGTGTGTGCCTGTTCGGAGATTACAGTATTCAGTCTATTGAGTTATTGAAGAAACAACATTTGGCGACGAGGTAACAAGAACCTTTGCATGCAAAAATGAGTACAATTGGAATTCTGGAGCGATTTGTGTAGGGAAAAGATTGGGCATACGTTATAGCCCGCTTGAACCAGTACTTCATGGCCAACAAAATGGAGAAAGAGGCAGACGCAGTTCGGCGCTGGGTTGTCCTCCTCACGGTTTGCGGTCGGAAAATCTATGGACTCATAAAGAATCTCCTCTCGCCCTTAAGTCCAACGGACAAGGACTGTGAAACATTGTGTGCTCTGGTACATGACCATCTCAAACCAGAAGAAGCTATCATCATTGTTATATATGTAAACGTGTATATACTCTGGAGTCCCAAGGGATCCCATAAGCCCTTTGGAGCACATGTATTTAAGGATTCCTCACAAATTGGAGAGGCTCTCTGGAGACCTGCAATGAGGGACTAAGGTCACGCTTTACTTTGAGCTCAAAGTATCCAGTCAGACTCTTCCTTCACACATAACAACTGGCAACAAGATACAGATCGCGAACCCAATGATACAGACAATAGTGGGCATCCTGGAGAAATTCTCCGAGGGAGATGATTGGGAAACCTTTGTGGAGAGACTCGACCAATACTTCATAGCCAATGAGCTGGAAGGAGAAGCGAATGATGCCAAACGAAGGGCGATTCTGCTCACCATCTGCGGGGCACCAACATAGGGCTTCGTGAAAAATCTGCTTCCTCCAGCGAAAACCACAGAGAAATCATACGATGATTTGTGCACACTGGTCCAGGAGCATTTGAATCTGAAGGAAAGCGTTTTGTTGGCGATGTAATTGTTCTACACCGAAAAAAGGTCTGAAGGCCAGGAAGTGGCGAGTTATGTCGCGTAGCTAAGACGCCTTGCAGGACATTGCAAATTTGAAGGACATTTGGAGCACATGCTCAGAGACATTTTCGTACTTGACATTGGCCACAAAACAATACTTCGCAAATTCTTGACTGTAGAGACCCCAACCTTGATTAAGGCCACAGCGATAGCCCAGGCGTTCATTGCCACCAGTGATAATACGAAGCAAATCTCTCAGCAAACAAGTGCTGCTACAAGTACTGTGAACGAAGTGATGTTGTTTTCAAATCGCAACCTACAGGGCAGGCCCCCACACCTGCAGCTGCACATCCAAGGGTGATGTATAGAAGGCCATCAACACCTTGTTGGCCCTGTGGGGGTGATCATCGTTTCCATTCATGCCACTTCAAAGGGTACGTTTGCAAGGGCTCAGGAACAATGGGACACCTCCAACGTATGTGCAGGTGAACTGTAAATCCTGTTAATCCTGCAAACCACCATGTTGCAGAGGAGGACAGATCCATGGCGGATCACGACGAACCAGAGCCTCAGACCCAGGAGGCAGAGGTACATGGGGTGCACACATTTACCACAAAGTGTCCCCCGATAATGCTGAATGTTGAACTAAATGGATTCCCGGTGTCAATGGAGCTGGACACAGGCGCGAGCCAGTCCATCATGAGCAAAAAGACTTTCAAGAAATTGTGGTGCAGCAAGGCCTCAAGGCCAGTCTTATCTCCAATTAAGAAGTTATACAACTGAACTGATTCTCGTAACCGGCACGGCCACTGTAAAGGTCTCCTACAATGGAGCGGTGCACTCTGGGTGGTACTGGGCGATGGTTCCACGCTGCTCGGCAGGAGCTGACTGGGAAATATACACTGGAACTGGGACGATGTGTGAGTGCTCTCGCCGGCTGACGAAACTTCGTGTGCCCAGGTCTTAAACAAATTCCCCTTGCTGTTCAAACCAGGCATCGGGAAGTTCCAAGGAGCAAAAGTGCAGATCCACCTAATTCCAGCGGCGCAACCCATCCATCACAAGGCGAGAGCAGTACTGTACATGATGAGAGAAAGGGTAGAGATCGAGCTCGACCGGCTGCAAAGAGAGGGCATCATTTCACCGATCGAATTTAACGAGTGGGCCAGCCCAATCATCCCAGTCCTCAAGGGAGACGGCACCGTCGGAATCTGTGGCGATTACAAAGTAACGATCAATCGTTTCTACCTGGAGGACCAATACCCACTACCAAAGGCAGATGACCTCTTTGCAAAGCTGGTGGGAGGAAAGACGTTCACGAAGCTGGACTTGACTTCAGCCTACATGATGCAGGAGCTGGAGGAATCCTCGAAGGGCCTCACCTGCATCAACACACACAAAGGTATCTTCATTTATAACAGATGCCGGTTTGGAATTCAATCAGTGGTGGCGATATTCCAAAGAAACATGGAAAGCTTACTGAAGTTGGTTCTGCACACAGTGGTCTTCCAGGACGACATCTTGGTCACAGGTCGGGACACAGTCGAGCATCTGCAGAACCTGGCGGAGATTCAACCGCGTGAGGCTCAGGTTAAAAAGCTCAGTGCGTTTTCCTGGCACCTGAAGTGGAGTCACTGGGGAGATTTGCGGCGGATGGCATCAGACCCATAGATTCAAAGATGGAGGCAATCGAGAACGCAGCAATACCACAGGACGTGATGGAGCTGCGGTCGTTTCTAGGACTCCTGAACTATTTTGGTAACCTCTTACCGAGTCTCAGCACACTGTTCGAACCACTGCATGCCTTACTGCGTAAAGGGAATGGATGGGTATGGGGCAAAAGCCAAGAAAATGCCTGTGTAAAAGCGAGAAAATTGTCATGCTCAAACAAATTTCTTGTGTTGTATGATCCATGTAAGTGTTTGGTACTAGCATGTGATGCATCGTCATATGGTGTCGGGTGTGTATTGCAACAAGCTAATGATTTTGGGACATTGCAACCGGTTGCTTACATATCCAGGAGTCTGTCTAAGGCTGAGAGAGCCTACCGCATGGTTGAGAAAGAAGCATTAGTGTGTGTGAATGGGGTAAAGAAAATGCATCAATATCTGTTTGGGCTAAGATTTGAATTGGAAACTGACCACAAGCCACTCATATCCCTGTTTTCCGAGAGCAAAGGGATGAATACCAACGCATCGGCCCGCATCCAGAGATGGCCGCTCACGTTGTCTGCAAACAACTACACCATCCACCACAGGCCAGGCACAGAAAACTGTGCCGATGCTCTCAGTAGGCTGCCATTGTCCACCACGGGGGTGGAAATGGC
The DNA here is from genome assembly GCF_044704955.1 of Pristiophorus japonicus. NCBI lineage: Eukaryota > Metazoa > Chordata > Chondrichthyes > Pristiophoridae > Pristiophorus > Pristiophorus japonicus. The sequence continues at coordinate 23,342,908 of NC_092011.1, read as the reverse complement.
GCAGCCTGCAGATTTAGTCATGGTTATGGAAGGACTTGAGAGTGAGCAATCACCCGTCACAGCCCGACAGATTAAAACCTGGACAAACCAGGACGCTTTGCTGTCCCTAGTTTAAAACTGTGTCCTTCATCGGAGCTGGTCCAGTGTCTCAGTGGAAATGCAGGAAGAGATAAAGCTGTTCCAACGGTGTAAAGCTGAATTATCTATACAGGCAGACCTCCTTCTGTGGGGTAATCGGGTAGTGGTTCCCACGAAGGGCAGAGAGACCTTCATCAATGACCTCCACAGTACCCACCCAGGCACCGTAATGATGAAAGCGATAACCAGATCCCATGTGTGGTGGCCCGTTATTGATGGGGACTTAGATTCCTGCGTGCATAGATGCAACACATGCTCGCAGCTAAGCAATGTACCCACGGAGGCGCCACTCAGTTTATGGTCTTGGCCCTCCAAACCGTGGTCTAGGGTCCATATCGTCTATGCATGCCCGTTCTTGGATAAAATGTTCCTAGTGTTTGTAGATCCATACTCCAACTGGATTGAATGTGAGATAATGTCGGCAAGCACATCCGCTGCCACCACTGAAAGCCAGTGGGCCATACTTCCCGCGCATGGCCTGCCCGATGGCCTTGTGAGCAACAATGGGCCATGTTTTTCCAGTGCTGAGTTCAAAAATTCATGACCCGCAACGGGATTAAACATGTTACATCTGCCCAATTTAAACCAGCATCCAATGTTCAAGCAGACATAGCAGTGCAAAACATCATGCAAGGCTTGAAGAGCGTAACTGAAGGCTCACTGCAGACTCGCCTATCCCGAGTCCTGCTAAGCTACCGCACGAAACCCCACTCGCTAACCGGGATCCCACCTGCTGAACTGCTCATGAAAAGGGCACTTAAGACAAGGCATTCGTTATTTCACCCCGATCTACATGAACAGGTAGAGAGCAGGCGGCCTCAACACAGTCAGTATCATGATCGCGGAAATGTGTCACGCGAGATTCAAGTCAATGATCTTGTATTTGTATTGAATTATGGACAAGATCCCAAATGGCTTCCCGGCACTGTCGTGGCCAAAGAGGAGAGCAGTGTGTTTCGGGTCAAACTGTCAAATGGACCTATTCACCGAAAACACTTTGACCAAATCAAACTCAGATTCACGGACTATCCTGAGCAACCCACTTTGGACCTTGACTTCTTTGACCCCACAACATACACACAGTGGCAACCGACACCGCGTTTGGCCACGAAGCAGAACCCATCATCCACAGCAAACCAGCAGAACTCACCACACCAGGCAGCCCAGCAAGGCCAGCTGCACAACAGCCCAGCGAGTGACCAACAGACGACTTATCAATACCATCATTTGCCCCGAGATGATCAACCAGGGTAAGAAGGGCCCAGATCGACTCACCTTGTAAATAGTTGCACTGTTAACTTTGGCGGTGAGTTTTGTTATACGTGTAAACTTGCATATACTCTGTACAGCCACCAGAGGGCTCATCCCCTGGAGTCCCAAGGGATCTCATAATCCCTTGGAAGCACAGGTATTTAAGGAGGCCTCACAGATTGGAGAGACACTCTGGAGACCTGCAATAAAGGACTAAGGTCACACTTTACTTTGAGCTCACAGTATCCAGTCAGACTCTTTCTTCATACAAAACAATCATCTCATGATATCGATTCTACACGCACGATCGTTCTGAGGGCCAGGATGTATCGGAATTCGTTGCCGAATTAAGACTTCTAGCTGGACCGTGTATGTTTGAAACTGCATTGGCAGACATGCTGCGGGAGTTCTTTGTAGTCAGCATCAACCACGTGATGATCCTGCGTAAGCTACTGGTGGTGAAGAAGCTGGGTTTGAGCAAGACCATCACGAATGCCCAATCATGCATGATGACAGACAAAAGCCTAAAGCAGATAGAATTGAAAAATCGGAACTCGGCAAGTACTATAAACAAGATAGTATTGTCGTTTGGCAGAGCTCCATATCGCAGGGCCTACCCGACTGCATATGTGAAACCTGTGGCTGCTCAAAGTCCGCCAATGGGAATGCATCGAATATCACCATGTTGGCATTGTGGGGGAAATCATCAGTATCATCAGTGTCAGTTTAAAGAGTATATTTGTAAAGGCTGTTCGAGAGTGGGGCATCTCCAGCATATGCGTCCGCAACTGAGCAAGCGTGCTGCGACACATCACATTGAGGATGATGACCAGTCTAGTGCGGATCCGGATATGCAATCCGAGATGCCAGAGGAGGAAGTGTATGGACTGTATTTATTCCGAACAAAGAGCCAACCGATAATGATTAATGTAAAACTTAATGATGAGCCGGTATCAATGAAATTGGACATGGGTGTGAGTCAATCAATAATGAACCAGAGGACATTCGACAGGCTGTGGGATACTAAGGCTGTGAGGGGTAAGCTGAGTCAATGCCAGTCAATGCCAAGTTGCGTACGTACACTAACGAACTCATAACAGTGATTGGCAGTGCAGTAATCAAAGTGTCGTATGATGGTGTGGTTCACAATGTATCATTATGGATTGTTCCAGGCAATTGCCCAACGCTGTTCGGCAGGAACTGTTTAGAAAAAATTTAAATGGAACTGGAACCAGATCAAAGTGTTGTCGTCAGAGGAGGATACTCCATGTGCTCAAGTGCTGAGCAAGATCCTCTCGCTGTTTGAACCTGGCACGGCAATTTCACAGGAGCCAAGATGCAGATCCACATGGACTCGGAGGCAAGACCCGTCCATCATAAACTCGGGCAAGAAACCAGTGTGAAGGGATCATATCACCGGTCAAATTTAACGAATGGGCCAACTCCATTGTTCCCATGTTGAAAAGTGTTGGCACTGTCAGAATTTGTGGAGACTACAAGGTTACGATCAATCGAGTTTCGAAACAGGATCAAGACCCGTTACCGACGGCTGATGACCTGTTTGCAACAGGCTCGAGTGGCTGAATGACCTCCTCCTGTTCCAATGTTACAGACTCGAGGGGCTGAATGGGCGTCCTCCTGTTCCTGTGTAAATTACTCGTAGGCTGAATGGGCCTCCTCATGGTCTGATGTAACAGGCTCCAGGGGTTGAATGGGCCTCCTCCTGCTCCTACATAACTGACTCGAGGATCTCAATGCGCCTTCTCCTGCCGCTATGCAACAGGCTAAAACTGCTGAATGAAATACTACTGTTCCATTCCTGCGAGATGCGCTTTGCGCCTGTGACCCTGTCACCACTCTAAGGGTTGGTGCTCTCACACTGCACTGAGGGACAAATACCGTCTCTCTGCCCATCCCTGGCCCTGCCACTGCCCCAGGGATCAGCTTTCACAGTGAGATTGCATGAAACCGAAGGATCCCAGGGATGGCTGAAGGAGCTCCTGCAACTTAATTCAACCCAGAGAAATAATCCGTCTCACCGGGCCTGGAGGCGCTGATCAGCAGAGGAAGAAAGTCACTCCTCGCCTTCAAATATATGTCAAGTAACAACTCGAATCCTCAACCTTCTCACTTTAACTCCTCAACCTTAAGTCTTCTTAACTTCCTCACCTTAATTCACAGAATCATAGCATGGCTACAGTAAAGAATGAGGCTATTCAGCACGTTGAGACCATGCCGGCTCTCTGCAAGAGCACCTCAGCTAGTCCCACTCCCCCACCCTTTCCCCATAGCCCTGCAGTTTTTTTTCCTTCAGGTACTTATCCAGTTCAGTTTGAGGAACTGGGAGGTGCCAAACCGTGGCTCTATAGAAAAGTAGTTTAGCTAAAATAGACTTTTCAGATGGGCTGTTTAAGAATTTCCATGATTCGGACTAGAATTAAAGGTCAAAAGTTATTTTCTACATACACGGGATCAACTTTGGAGACCAATTTCCTGCAGCAACTCATAGCTTCTCCTTGTACCCGAAGTAACCTTGACAAATGGCATTTAAAAACGGAATGAATATTTTAGAGTGCACTACAGTGCCACCACTGCCTGGAAGGTGTCATTGCAACGTGACATGAAGGAAGGATATCTTTGCCTGCGAGGCAGCGCAATGATGGTTGATCAGATGGATTCCTGGGATGAGAGGGTTGTAGAATGAGGAGCGTTTGAGTAGAATGATCCTATACTCTCTGGAGTTTAGAAGAATGAGAGGTGATCTCATTGAAACGTATAAAATTCTTACAGGACTTGACAGGGTAGATGCTGAGTGGTTGTATCTCCTGGGCTTAAGCTGGATACAATCTATATCAATGACTTAGATGAGAGGACTTATTGTAATATATCCAAGTATACTGACCATACAAAGTTAGGTGAAAGTTATCTGTGAGAAGGATGCAAAGACGCTGCAAAGGGATATAGATCGATTGAGCGATTTGGCAGGAAGGTGGCAGATGGAGTATAAGGAAAGGAAATGTGAGGTTATTCACTTTGATAGCAAGAATGGAAAAGCAAAATATTTTTTCAAAGATGAGAAACTGTGAAATGGTGATATTCAGAGGGTTTTGGGTGTCCTTGAACACGACTCACGGAAAGTTAACTTGCAGCTACAGCAAGCAATTAGCAAAGCAAATAATTGGCTATCCTTTATTGCAAGGATCTTGGCGTACAAGCGTAAGGAATTCTTGCTGCAATTATACAGGGCTTTGGTGAGACCACACCTGGAGTACTGTGCACAGTTTTAGTCTCCTTACAGAAGGAAGGATATACTTGCCATAGAGAGGGTGCAACAAAGGTTCACTCGATTTATCCCTGGGATGAGACAGTTGTCCGATGAGAGATTGAGTAGAGTGGGCCGAAACACTCTGGAGTTTAGAGGAATGAGAGGCGATCTCATTGAAACATGTAAGATTCTGAGGGGGATTGACAGGGTAGATGCTGAGAGGTTGATTCCCCCTGACTGGAGAGTCTAGAGCCAGGGGGCACAGACTCAGGATAATGGGCCAGCCATTTAAGACTGAGATGAGGAGGAATTTCTTCACTCAGAGGGTGGTGAATCTAGATGTTCCTTTAATAAGTTTTACTTGCAGCAAGGAAGAGTCTCACGCAGTCAAAGGCCAAGTGAGGACTCTCAAAATAGAACAGTTTCACAATGTATTTTTGCAGTAAAACAAACAAGTTGTGGTTCCATCTTGTGTATTGGTTCTGCCTTTGCAGTCAGCGAAAACAGATAAAGAGTTGTTCAATCAGTTAATGATTACCACATCCTTGTCTTAACATTTTTTCCAAATGCCTCCTTTGTCAGTGACTTTGGTGGGCCAGACAGCAATAACTCGATTAGGGTGTGATAATGTGCCATCACCAGCTTTGCATTGTTTTAGGATTGTCCAGTTTCCAGTTATTTGGGCCCATGATTTTCATAGAGGTTGATTGGGTTCCTGGCTTCTAGCATATTATGGATGAGTTCTGTGCAAGAGGTAATGGCTGGTAATTTGATTATCTCTTAGGGGGTGAATTGGTGCTGCATCTTTACAACCTTTATCCAGCCTTTCTAAGGTCTGGCATAGCGACAGACTATTGATAATACAGGGGAGCACAAGGGGTGGTACTTAGCTCAGCAGGACAGTCTTAATGTTGTCTGGTGGGTATTAATCAGCTATCAGCAGTCAAGGTTAACATGTTTATGCAAACAGACTGTCTGCTGCAGACGTTTTCTGGCAGGACCGGGACTCCATTTTGTTTTATGGCAAAAAGGGTACAAAAACAGTGTGATGCAACTTAAAAAAATACATTTCCACATTCCCTCCTTTTGTCCTTCACAGGGACAGCTTAATCCATTCTAGTCTTGCATATCTTTCTATTTCTATTTCCACACAAGAACCTTCAGTAGTTGTAGCTACCATAACCCTAGCAGTGGTCTCTGTTGGTAACACTGTTTTTCCCAACCTGGCACCGCAACACTTGACTAAGACAAACAAAGATTATCAGCAAGAATATGATCAAACCCTGTACCAAAGATCTCCCTAGGGGTCCCAACCATCCCGATGCCCAATCCCACAAGGTGGTACCGTCCTGGCCCATAGTCTGTTTGTACTCTATTACCTCTTTCCTAATATATTCAGCTAGACTGCTGATCTCTTCTGACTTATCCGGGATATACGTACAGCATTCTCCACCAATTAACGTGCATGTCCCTCCTTCTTTGGCTAGGAGATAATCTAAGGCCATACGATTTCGGAGAGCCACTGTTCGAACGGCTGCCATTTTGTCATTCACCCCTACGAAGGCCTAGGAAGTTGTGTTGGCTACTGATTCTACTAAATTAGCCAGTTCCTGTAACTGCCATTTGTTTGATGCTATTCCATAGCGTGGTATCATTACCTTGAATATTCCATTTAACTATGTCAAATCCCTTTTAAGTCTATGACTTTCATAGGCATTCCTGAGAGTCTTTGTTGTCCTAATAAAGGGTACCACATGTCCGAAGTAACAGGACCCTATCCAATTGGCTGGTAACCATGGGTAGGTTTTATGGCCACAAATAAAGTACGTGCAATTATAGGATGTCAGCCTTTGGTCCTTTCGTGCCATCCATACTCAAGTGGTGTCCCCATCCCACTCTTCACCTGAGGCTTTATTATGGACCATAGTCCAGTTAACAGTTGCTATCTTTCTCCTGTTAGTGAGATTTGTCATGGCTTGCCATTTAGTCATTTGTGAACACTTGCTGCGTCCCATTTCTGGTCCTTTCGTCTCTGGAAGGTTATAAATTTATACCCTGCTGACCTCCATTCTGTTGATCCTTCGTTTCTGACACTTGCTTAGGTTTGTCCTATTTTGCACTATTAACCATTCTGCCATTTCTGATTCATTAAAGGAGACAGGTCTTAGGGGAATACCCCCTTCAGAGTGGGAACATATCCAACAACTTGCCAAGTTTCTTTCTTGATCATACTTATGACTCAGTGCCATAAATACATTTACCTGCAGTTCCCTTTGTTCGTGTTTCTGTACCTCGGGTATTATCAATAACGCAAAGCACAACCCTGTTAAGCATAGCACTATCAGTCCCCATAGTCCGTACAGTTCCTTATTCAGTCTTCCTTTCTTTGTTCCTCTGGATCCTTCTTCCCTTACTCCTGGTCGGGTGCCCTTTTGCAATGGGACACATGGATCCATGTCGGTCTTTCCTTTACCTTGATTGCAGTATTAGTCGCCAGCAAGACCTGGTGTGGTCCTTCAAATCTTGGTTGCAGACTGCTTTTTCTTTTAAAGATTTTGATGTAAACGAATTCCCCGGGCTCCAGGTTATGGCACTTCCCTTCCGCTGGCTTGACTTGAGCTTCTTTTACCTGTGAATGAAAGCTGGAAATACATTTGGTTAGTGCAACGCATTTTTCTTCCATTTTGTGGATGTCTATTTGTTTTGCAGTAAAGGGTGCTGTAAAAGGTAGTCGTTGGGGATGTCCCATAACTACCTCATGCGGTGACAGGCCTGTTGTTCTGTTGGTTGCAGATCGCATTAACAACAAGGCTAAGGGCAGCAGTTCTACCCATTTTAGTCCAGTGTCATTACATAATTTTGCCAGCTTATTTTTAAGTATTTCATTATATCTTTCAACAAGTCCAGCTGATTGTGGATGATACTGCAATGAAAACGTTGGTTAATCTGTAAAGCTTTACACATTTCTTTGAAAACAGTTCCGTGAAATATGACCCATTATCACTAGAAAGCTTAGCAGGGATTCCGAAGCGTGATACGATTTCTTTTAACACAAATTTAACAATAGTAGTGGCATCGGCCTTTTTACTTGGAAAACATCTACAATAACTAATACATACTTGAATCCCATATACATAGGTAATTCAATAAAATCCATTTGTAAATGTACAAAAGGCCCGACTGGATTTGGGTGGGAGGCAGATTCTACTTTTTCCGTCTTACCCGGATTCATTGTCTGATAGGTAACACAATTTTCACAGATTTGTTTTGCAATTGCCGAAATACCTGGTGCATACCAAGTTGCCAAAATATAATCTGCCATCCCCCCTTTGCCTGCATGTGTGAATGTATGAACACATCGGGCAATCCATGGAAGTAAGGATCTAGGGGCCACCACGCGGCCGTCATGGTGAACCCATATTCCTTCTGGAATTTTATAACATTGATCCTTCGTCCAGGTCACCACCTCCTCCGTACTGGCCTGTGCCTGAAAGGACAGCACATCATTCATAGTGGGTGGTGGGTCTGAGCAATTAATTTCCTTATTGGAAACAATGACACCTGCATCCCCCCTTTTGACAGAGCTGCTGACTTAGCTGCATTATCAGCTCTCGCGATTCCAAGTGCCACCTCATTCGACTGGCCTGTATGTGCTTGGCATTTGATAATGGCAAGTTTTAAGGGGCATTGAATGGCTCGCAGAAGATTTTCTACTTGTTCTGCATTTTTGATAGGGGTTCCTGAAGAAGTCAGGTACCCGCGAATCTTCCAAATTTGTCCATAGTCATGTGATACCCCAAAAGCATACCTGAGTCAGTGTAAATATTAACTGTTTGTCCTTCAGCCAGAATACAGGCTCGAGTTAACGCAAACAATTCGGCTTGTTGGGCTGAAAAGGAGTCTGGAAGAGAGGCTGTTTCGACAACATTAAACTGGGTTACATTTGCATAAGCTGCTTTAGGTTGGCCCCTGTCATTACGTAAGGCTGATCCGTCAACATAGTACACTAGATCAGGGTTACACATTGGTACATCTGTTAAATTGATACGTGGTTTAGTCACTAATTCGGTTACAATTTCACATGAATGGGGTTTGTCGTCTTCTTCCGTGGGGACTAGAGTGGCTGGATTTAAGGTAGTACATCTTTTAATGATAAGGTTCGGATTTGATACCAGTTCAACTTCATATTTAGTGGTTCTTGCAGAAGTTAGGTGTTGAGTGGCACATTTAGTAAGTAAAATCTCGACAGAGTGTGGGATATAGAAAATGGTCTGATGATTTGGAGTTATTGTCTGAGCCTGTTGTACAGCATAATAAGCTGCTGCCAAAGAAGGAAGATGAAAGGTCCTTACTATACAGTATGAATGCACACGAGGCCCATGCTTGAGACAAGGTCAGTCTGTGACCTGTCCTTTATTCCTTAGCACTCAAGTGATGAAGGTGGGCGGAGCTTCCCCTTTTCTACCCAAAGGTCCAGGTTAGGAGTGTCTCCCACAAGTTCACCATCTAGTGGTCATTGTTCTCACAGTGTACAACTTAGGTCAGCTTATACATGGGTTACAATGCTGGTTGAATACATGATATCACCTCCTCCCCCCCCCCCCCCCAAAGTCTTATTGGGATCACAGGTTGAGTCTCTCTGGTGGTTTACGCTCTCTTGTCGAGCGCCTGAGTTGGGGCTCCGGTTGTTGGACGCTGGCCTGAGTGTCTGCTGTTTGCGGTGCCTCAGACCTGTCCGGACTGCCCACAGTGACTGGGCTCTCCTCCTTTTGATTCCGGTGTTCGGTCACCTGTGGTGGAGTGAACTCTATGTCGTGTTCTTCCTCTGCTTCTTCTACGGGGTTGCTGAACCTCCTTTTTGTTTCGAAACATAGAAACATAGAAAATAGGTGCAGGAGTAGGCCATTCGGCCCTTCTAGCCTGCACCACCATTCAATGAGTTCATGGCTGAACATGCAACTTCAGTACCCCATTCCTGCTTTCTCGCCATACCCCTTGATCCCCCTAGTAGTAAGGACTACATCTAACTCCTTTTTGAATATATTTAGTGAATTGGCCTCAACAACTTTCTGTGGTAGAGTATTCCACAGGTTCACCACTCTCTGGGTGAAGAAGTTTCTCCTCATCTCGGTCGGAAATGGCTTACCCCTTATCCTTAGACTGTAACCCCTGGTTCTGAACTTCCCCAACATTGTGAACATTCTTCCTGCATCGAACCTGTCTAAACCCATCAGATTTTAAACGTTTCTATAAGGTCCCCTCTCATTCTTCTGAACTCCAGTGAATACAAGCCCAGTTGATTTAGTCTTTCTTGATAGGTCAGTCCCGCCATCCCGGGAATCAGTCTGGTGAACCTTTGCTGCACTCCCTCAGTAACAAGATTGTCCTTCCTCAGGTTAGGAGACCAAAACTGTACCCAATACTCCAGGTGTGGCCTCACCAAGGCCTTGTACAACTGTAGCAACACTTCCCTGCCCCTGTACTCAAATCCCCTCGCTATGAAGGCCAACATGCCATTTGCTTTCTTAACCGCCTGCTGTACCTGCATGCCAACCTTCAATGACTGATGTACCATGACACCCAGGTCTCGTTGCACCTCCCCTTTTCCTAATCTGTCACCATTCAGATAATAGTCTGTCTCTCTGTTTTTACCACCAAAGTGGACAACCTCACATTTATTCACATTATACTTCATCTGCCATGCATTTGCCCACTCACCTAACATATCCAAGTCGCTCTGCAGCCTCATAGCATCCTCCTCGCAGCTCACACTGCCACCTAACTTAGTGTCATTCGCAAATTTGGAGATACTACATTTAATCCCCTCGTCTAAATCATTAATATACAATGTAAACAGCTGGGGCCCCAGCGCAGAACCTTGCGGTACCCCACTACTCACCGCCTGCCATTCTGAAAAGTACCCATTTTTTCCTACTCTTTACTTCTTGTCTGACAACCATTTCTCAATCCATGTCAGCACACTACCCCCAATCCCATGTGCTTTAACTTTGCATTTGATCCACAAGTTTGCGGCAGATTTGTCCGTTGGTAAGTTTAACTACCAGAATCCTATTTCCCTCTTTGGCAATCACAGTGTCTGCGAGCCATTTGGGCCCTGCAGCGTAGTTGAGGACAAAAACAGGGTAATTTACATCAATACATTGCGCCTTTGCATTCCTGTCATGGTATTCATATTGTGACTGGTGCCTGCTCTCGACAATTTCTTTCATGGTGGGGTGTATAAGGGATAACCGGGTTTTGAGTGTCCTTTTCATTAGCAGCTCTGCGGGTGGAACCCCTGTGAGCAAGTGTGGTCGGGATCTGTAGGACAACAAGAGGCATGATAAGCGCCTTTGTAGGGAACCCCCTTGGATTCTGAGGATCCCTTGTTTGATTATCTGCACTGCTCGTTCTGCCTGCCGGTCTGATAAGGTTAATTCCATTGCCTGCCATGAACTCCTGGAATTCAATGCTTGTAAAGCACGGGCCATTGTCACTGACCAAGACATCCAGTAGACCGTGGGCGGCGAACATTGCCCATAGACTTTCTACCATGGCAGAGGATGAGCTTGAATTTAAAATTTCACACTCGTTCCATTTGGAGTAGGCGTCTACTACAACCAAAAACATTTTTCCCATGAAAGGCCCTGCGTAGTCCACATGGATGCGTGACCAAGGCTTGGCGGGCCAGGACCAGGGGCTAAGGGGGGCTTCCCTGGGTGCGTTGCCCAGCTGGGCACACGTGTTGCACCTGCGAACACAAAGTTCCAGATCTGCGTCTATCCCTGGCTACGAAACGTGTGACCTGGCAATTGCCTTCATCATGACAATGCCCAGGTGCTCATTGTGGAGTTCTCTGATGAACACCTCTCTGCCCATCTGGGGCATGACTACGCAGTTTCCCCACAGTAGGCAATCGGCCTGAATTGCGAGTTCATCCTTGCGCCTGTGAAATGGTTTAAATTCCTCAGGGCATGCCCTGTACGTGGCTGCCCAGTCCCCATTCAGGACACATTTCTTGACTAGAGACAATAGCGGGTCTCTATTTGTCCAGACTTTAATCTGACGGGCTGTCACGGATGAGCCTTCGTTTCCGAAAGTTTCAACAGCCATGACCATCTCAGCAGCATGCTCGGTAGCCCCCTCAGTGGTGGTTAGTGGAAGCCTGCTGAGTGCATCGGCACAATTTTCGGTGCCCGGTCTATGCCGAATTGTATCGTCATAGGCGGCTAACGTGAGTGCTCACCTCTGTATGCGGGCCGATGTATTTGCATTTATGGCCTTGTTGTCGGCCAAAAGGGATGTTAGGGGTTTGTGATCTGTCTCCAGCTCAAATTTCCTGCCAAACAGGTACTGGTGCATTTTCTTTGCCACATATACACATGCGAGCACCTCCTTTTCTACCATCCCGTAGCCCCTTTCTGCCTGGGACAGACTCCTGGAGGCATAAGCAACCGGCTGTAACTGACCCTTGGCATTGACATGCTGCAACACACACCCGACACCATAGTACGACGCATCGCACGTTAACAAAAGTTTCTTACATGGGTCATATAGCGTTAACAGATTGTTGGAATATAACAAATTGCGTGCTCTATTAAAAGCCCTTTCCTGGCTGTCCCCCCAGACCCATTCATGACCTTTGCATAGGAGGACGTGTAGCGGCTCTAGCAGCATGCTCAATTGGGGAAGAAAGTTACCAAAATAGTTCAGGAGCCCCAGGAACGAACGCAGCTCCGTCGTGTTACGGCGTCTGGGTGCTCTCTGGATCGCTTCCGTCTTGGACGCATTAGGGCTGATCCCGTCTGCTGCTACCCTCATCCCCAGGAATTCTGCCTCTGGAGCTAGGAAGACGCACTTCGCCTTTTTCAGTCGCAGCCCTACCCGGTCCAGTCTGCGTAGCCCCTCCTCCAGGTTGTGGAGGTGCTCTTCCGTATCATAACCCGTGATGAGGATGTCGTCCTGAAAAACCACCGTCCCTGGAATCGACTTGAGGAGGCTTTCCATATTTTGCTGAAAGATCGCGGCGACCGAGCGAATCCCATGTTCTCACAGTGTACAACTTAGATCAGATTATACATGGGTTACAATGCTAGTTGAATACTGAATACATGACAGAAGACATCCTGGTAGTTCGCATGCCACTGGACCTAGTTGGGTACTGAAATACGCTATCGGTCGCTGCCGGTCCCCATGTAACTGAATCAAAACAGATTTTGCAAAACCCGACTTGTGATGAACAAATAAGTTGAATGGCTTCGTGTAGTCTCGTAATCCCAAGGCCGGTGCTGAAGTGAGGGACTGCTTAAGGTTCTGGAAAGCATTCCGGGATACTTCAATCCAAATCAACTTTTCTGGTAGTGAGGGCATGGACATGTCTAACAATGGCCTAACGACCTTGGAATAATTCATAATCCATTGCCTGCAATATCCTGACATGCCGAGGAAATGTTTCATTTCTCTCTTGGTTCTTGGTAGTGGAGCAGAACAGATTGCTTTTACTCTGTCTTGTGTCAATTGTCTTGTATCTCTGACCAATTCGTGTCCTAGATACCGAACCCTTTCTGAGACTAATTGTAACTTCGCCTTTGACACTTTGTGTGCTTTCGAGGCCAAGGCTTTTAATAACACAAGAGAATCTGTTTCGCAGGCTGATTTGGCAGGTGAGGCGAGCAGTAAGTCTTCAACATGCAGCACAAAGGTAGAACCTGCTGGTAAAATTACATTTTCCAGATCCTTCTTTAAGCATTGTGAAAATGTAGTAGGTCTTTCGATAAATCCCTGTGAGAGTCTTGTCCACGTATATTGATGTCCTTTATACATGAAGGCAAACAGGAATTGGGGCTCTGGGTGAATGGGTATTGAGAAAAATGCTGAACATAGGTCAATATACGTTGAGTTTGCCGGAATACTGGTAAATATAGTCGAAGGATTGGGCACCACCGGATAAGTTGGGAATACAGATTCATTCACAGCTCGTAGGTCTTGGACAAACCTCCATTTGTCACTACTGGGCTTCTGAACTGGAAAAATCAGTGTGTTACACAGACTTCTCATTTATGCTTATCGTGATTCACAGATCACAGAATGCAAAGTACTTGTTTTATAATTGTGTGCCCAACTTCTGTTTTAGAAGCTGAACATCAAAAACTCCAATCTTTTGCTCTGTAACTTCAATTTTATGATACAGTGTCTCATAAATTACATCATTTTAAACTTCAGCTTCTGACGCAGCAGTTGTGTAATTGTATTAAAAATGCTTCCAAACCCAAGATTTTCCAATACAACCAAAATGTTTATCAAAGAGAACCACCTGAAATATCTCAAAAACCCAATTCAAATATTGTACTGCCAATCTTTTATTTCAAACTCTTTTTACTGAGCTAGAAGCTTTTGTGTCAATTTTTTACACAAAAGGAAAAGGGGGGTGTCCTTCCCCAGCCTCGAGAGACCAACACAGGCTTTTTTGTAAAAAAAAGGCATTACATCTTCCCTTCTCCGTTCTTTATCTCATTCCTAGACTAAATTTATTGTCTTTCAATCCAATGTAATCAATGATTGCGTCTTTTCTTTTGACAAGTGAGCGTGTCGAATTTTTTTTTTTAACCAACAGGACTACGCATTTTTTTAATCTTTTGTTCAACAAACCTATCCTTTGTGCATTTCCGAGCTCCGTAACTTATCATCCGAATAAATCCACACCTGCGTTTCTAACTTAAAATGCAATTCAATTCTAGGTTCACACTTTCTTAAAACTTCACACATACAGGACAACAATACGAAGGATTAAAAAAACCTTCACTCTGTTCGAAAAAGTGAGTGGAGCTAAAACAGCAGACAGCTCCACCACTTTCTCAAACAGGCTTTCAGACACCTGAAAAATTCATTAATTCCGACCTCAAATATTCCGTAGTCAAAAATCACACAAGCACTCTCATTCAAAGACAGACATTCACAAAAGTCTCTCTTCATTCAACAAAGCTTATTATTTGGCCAGCTCTATATTTTGATCCATACATCACTTAAGATAGTCACTATCAGGGTTTTTTTTCCTTTTCTTACATATTGATTTACTTCCTCTGTTAATTTTACATGGGCTCGAAGAATCGGAACCCAGGCCTTTTCTATTACTTTCTTTTTTTCCCCTCTTCTACCTGGGTCTCGTCTACAAGACACTCCTCCAGACATGTGATTATTTCTAAATTAAATGAAGCATCAGGTGGAAATGGCCTGTTTTCACACTTAGTCCATTTTACTATTTTTTTTAGGTGGTCAATTGAAGACTGACCACAATCCTGGAGCATAAAATAGGCTGCTGTGCCCTTTGGTGGTGTTTTACTTGCTCCGGCTTCTGGATGAGTAAGATTTTTCACAGTTTCTGATTTCACAATCCTTTCGGTCAACGAGGTCTCTACGCCCACTTCTCCTGGCCATCACGTGGCCTCAAAAGGCTCTTAATTTCGGGCTCAGTCTGGGTGCGTGAGATATGTTGACACGAACCAACCATAGTTGATCAATCAGTTACTGTTTCTTTTCTCAATCAATCCTTTTTTTTTCCGAATCACAATTTTCTCTAGTGACTCTTCCCATTTCTCTAATTGCAATGTCGCACAAAAGTATTGAACACAACAGTATAACAAAGACAACTCGGACAATCAACATTCACGTGAGTATACAGATCATAGCCTTAAACTCTATCTAAACAAATAGTCAATTCTCGGTCTGCATTGTATGCCACTACAGACCGAGTCCTTAACTTATCTTAATAACATTTATGGTCTTATCGCACAAGGACCTGGATTCTATCACATAAGGACCGTCTCCCTTCTAACACAGTCCTATCACACAAGGAACTTTCCTTTAGGGACTTGTAATATCGTATCAAACAAGGATAATTCCCTTTATGGTCATATCGCACAAGGATCCTGATCCTATCACACAAGGATCATCGATCGATAGCCCTCTTCTTACTTTTTACTAATGAAAATCTCCCCGTGCTTCGGAAATTTTCAGGATCAGATCCCTTCTGCCTACAAGCTGAGAAGGAAAAAATTCCCAAAATAACTTTAGCTCTTAAATGTCGAGTCTCGTAGATCGCAGTACCTCCACTGTGGACAACAGATTACATATGCGATTTAACAGTAAAGAGACCACTTATGAGCAAAAGGCTCACCTTATTCTGGCCAGTAAAGCCCTTCACTGAAGAGGCAATATGCCGGCATCTGTTCACTCACATAGTAGAGAGTAAGCGATCTCGGTGGAACCTCCAAGAAGTAACTGTTGAAATCTCGGCTCTCAATATACGACTCTAACACAATCAGCTCCGGTAGATGTTCCTTTAATAAGTTTTACTTGCAGCAAGGACGAGTCTCACTCAGTCAAAGGCCAAGTGAGGACTCTCAAAATGGTACAGTTTCACAATGTATTTATACAGTAGAACAAACCAGTTATGGTTCCATCCTGTGTATTGGTTCTGCCTTTGCAGTCAGTGAAAACAGATAAAGAGTTCTTCAATCAGTTAATGATTATCACATCCTTGTCTTTCCATTTTTTCCAAATGTCTCCTTTGTCAGTAACTTTGGTGGGCCAGACAGCAATAACTTGATGAGGGTGTGATAATGTGCTATCACCGGCTTTGCATTGTTTTAGGACTGTCCAGTTTCCTGGTCAGTTATTTGTGCCCATGATTTCCATAGAAGTTGATTGGGTACTTGGCTTCTTGCAAATTATGGATAAGTTCTGTGCAAGAGATAATGGCTGGCAATTTGATTATCTCTTAGGGGGTGAATTGGTTATACATCTTTACAACCTCAGCCCTTCTAAGGTCTGGTATAGTGACAGATTATTCCGGAGAGCACAATGGGTGGTACTTATCTCAGCAGGACAGTCTTAATGTTGTCTGGTGGCTATTAATCAGCTATCAGCAGTTTCAGTCAAGGTTAGCATGTTTATGCAAACAGACTGTCTGCTGCAGAAGTTTTCTGGCAGGACCACTATTCCATATTATTTTATGGCAAAAAGGGTACAAAAACAGTGTAATGCAACTTAAAAAAATACATTACGACAAGAAGAATGAGACAATCTTAAGGGGGTGTCAAACTGCTCCAGTGATAATTAGCCCTGAACAGCCCAGCTTCACCTTCTGTCCTCCCCTATCTCTGTTAGCTCAACCTGCCCCTTTCACGCACTGACTCACTTTCCCACAACTCTGTTTTTAAATTAACTTTTAGTTAGTTGTACGAGATGAGCAGAAGCCCAGCTGGTTACCGCTGCCTAGACTTCACCCCTACCTCCGCGGGCAGCTCCTGGATGAAACCGATGAGTTGACGAGTTCTCCTTCGGTTTGAAGTCTTTAGTAAGCTTCAGAAACAGATGAATGGGCTGTGTGATGGCTCGCCTCATCTCCTCCCTGAACTTAGCCTGGGTGAGAGCATAAATGCAGGTGTTGGTGCAGGAGTTCAGGTACATCAGCATGTCGCCGACCTGCATCACTATGACCATGGGGCCCATGTCTAGCAAAATCTCCTGGAACACAAAGACCACCACTCTAGTCATCCACAGCAAGATGAAGCTGCCCGATATGGCGAAGAGCATGATGATGGACCTTCTCCGGTTCTCCATCTCGGGGTCAACTTGCTTCCAATCGCCACCTTGACCCCGGAATGCCCTGCGGACCCGACTGGCCACGAGAACGTACCTGACGGTGAGAGCATTGAGCAGCAAGATGCACACGTAGGGAATGAGAGGGGTTAAGACTGTGCCAGACCACATGTAAATAGCCCAGGGGGTTTTGTAACATAGATTGCGGAGCCTGCAGACTGGGAACGGGCCGCGGGCATCAACGCATTCATAGACAAAGTAGCGCGGGATATTGCGCAGGTAGCTCACCGTGCACACAGTCGTTATCACCCCGGTCGCTGTCCTCACCGTGCAGTATCTCGCTTTCCACTTCTGGAAACAAATGGCGACAAATCGATCAAGGGTGAAGGCCACGGTGAGCCAGACCGAGCAGTCCACCACCACGGCATTCATGATGCTGTTCAGGCTGCATACGTGGTAATGGGTGAGGATCGAGAAGGGGAATTAGAGAGATCCCAGGTAGTTCAATATCACACAGAAGATGATGACCAGCAAGTCCACCGCTGCCATGGAGACCATGTAACGGCCCGTGCATCTGGCGAGGCCACAGCTCCCACGGGAGAGAATCACGATGGTCATTAAATTAGCTGCCAGATAGGGAAAGAGAGGTGAGAGTTAATAATTACACCCACACCATGTGTTATAGGGCATGTTACATGAGGGAGAGATACCCTGGCCTAGCAACTGTTGAGAGTTCTCCCAAGCAACAGCCAGCATTCAAGATTGATTATGGCCATGGGATCTTGATAGTACTGCCTTAATAGTATGTATAGATCATAACTTTTATGGTGACAATAACTAGGGCACTGCACCTTATGTGAAGGGCTGTTGATGTTCGCATGATGTAGAGAAACATAAATGTGTGTGCGTAAGAATCGGCTGAAGGACTATATATTGACCAGAGTCTAACATATAAAGGTAATGAGTAGGAGACGGTGTGGTTTCAACACAATGAAGATGCAAAGAGGGAGTGAGGAAACTTGGCAGGAGAGGACATTTCTAAAATGGGTTCGAGACAGAGGTTGAAAAATAGTAATGAGAGAATGATTGGCTATCAGAATAATAAATATTTCTTAGATATCCATATAAACTGTACGGATTTGATTTCACTGATGGCTCTCATTATCCAATGCTCACTGTATACTTAACGAGCAGCCATTGTCTATCACTCAGTGAAATACAATTGGTCCAACTCGGTCCATCGCTCAATCAGCACTCATTCTTCAACTCACTTCATCACTCAATGAGATCGCATTGTTCAATTCAGGCCCTCACTGAATATGCTCTCATTGTTCAACTGTCTCCATCATTCCATGAGCTCCTATTGTACAACTCTCTAACAGTCACTCAATGGACTTGCATTTTCCAACTCACTCCCTCACTCAGTGGCCTCCCATTGTACAACTCTCTACATCAGAGATGCAAAACATCCTCTCTGCATCTGCCTTGTCAAGCCCCCTCAGAATGTTAAACGTTTCAATAAGATCACCTCATTCTTCTAAACGCCAAAGAGTACAGGCTCAATCTTTTCCACCTTTCTTCATATGACAACCCCTTCATCTCGGGAATCAACCTCTTGAACCTTCCCTGAACTGCCTCCAATGCAAGTGTATCCCTCCTTAAATAAAGAGACCAAAACTGTACGCAGTACTCGAGATGTGGACTCACCAACAGTTTCAGTTGTAGCAGGACTTCTCTACTTTACACTCCATCCCTCTGAGAATAAAGGCCAACATTCCATTTGCATTCTTAATTATTTGCTGAGTATTTTCAGTATTTTCGGTTTTTATTTATGAATGGGAAAGTATGTTTGACAAATCTATTCTAGTTTTTTGAGGGTGTAGCAAGCAGGGTAGATTAGGAGGAACCAGTGGATGTAGTATATTTAGAATTTCAGAAGGCATTCGATAAGGTGGCACATAATAGGTTGTTTCACAAGATTAGGGCTCATGGGGTTGGGGGTAATATGAGCAGCATGGATTGAGGATTGGTTAATGGACAGATAATAGAGAGTATGATAAAACAGGTCATTTTCAGGATGGCAGGTTACAACTAGTGGAGTGCTACAAGGATCAATGCTGGGGCCTCAGCTATTTACAATCTATGTTAATGACTTAGATGAGGGGACTGAGCATAATATATGCAAGTTTGCTGCTGATACAAAGCTAGGTGAAAAAGTAAGCTGTGAGGAGGATGCAATGAGGTTACAAAGGGATTGGAATGATTAAGTGAGTGAGCAAGAAGATGGCAGGTGAACTATAATGTGGGAAAATATGAAATTATAGGTAGAATGGAAAAGCAGAATTGTGAAATGTTGGTATTCAAAGGGATTCGGATGTCCTTGAACACAAATTACAGAAAGTTAACATGGAGGTACAGCAAGCAATTAGGAAGGCAAAACTTTATTGCAAAGGGCTTGCAGTATAGTATAAGAATGTCTTGCTGCAATTATATAGGGATTTGGTGAGACCACACCTGGAATACAGTGTACAGTTTTGGTCTCCTTACCTAAGGAAGGATATGCTTGGGGGTGTAACGATGGTTCACTGGATTAATTCCTGGGATGAGAGATTGAGTCCTATATTCTCTGGAGTTTAGAATATTGAGAGGTGATCAAATTGAAATTTATATAATTCTTAGAAGGCTTGACAGGATCATTGGTGAGAGGCCATTTCGTTTGACTGGAGATTCTAGAGGTCATAGCCTCAGGATAATTGGTTGGCCATGTAGGACTGAGATGAGGAGAAACTTCTTCACTCAAAGTGTTGTGACTCTTTGGAATTCTGTATCACAGAGGGCTGTGTATGCTCAGTGATTCGGTATAATCAAGGCTGATAACAATAGATTTAAGGTATTTAGACGTTTGCAGATGAGGCTAAAATCAGCTGCATAGTTGATAATGAAGAAGAAAGCTGTGGACTGCAGGAGGATATGAATGTACTGGTCAGGTTAGCAGAACAGCGACAAATTGAATTTAATCCAGAGAAGTTTGAGGTAATGAATGCATTTGGGAAGAGCTAACAAGGAAAGGGAATACATATTACATGGTAAGACACTGAGAAGCATAGAGCAACAAAGGGACCTTGGAACGCATGTCCACAGATAGAAACATAGAAACATAGAAACATAGAAAATAGGTGCAGGAGTAGCCCATTCAGCCCTTCGAGCCTGCACCGCCATTCAATGAGTTCATGGCTGAACATGCACTTCAGTACCCCATTCCTGCTTTCTCGCCATACCCATTGATCCCCCAAGTAGTGAGGACTACATCGAACTCCTTTTTGATTCTATTTAGTGAATTGGCCTCAACAACTTTCTGTGGCAGAGAATTCCACAGGTTCACCACTCCCTGGGTGAAGAAGTTTCTCCTCATCTCGGTCCTAAATGGCTTACCCCTTATCCTTATACTGTGATCCCTGGTTCTGGACTTCCCCAACATTGGGAACATTCTTTCTGCATCTAACCTGCCTAAACCCATCAGAATTTTAAACGTTTCTATGAAATCCCCTCTCACTCTTCTGAACTCCAGTGAATACAAGCCAAGTTGATCCAGTCTTTCTTGATATGTCAGTCCCCCCATTCCGGGAATCAGTCTGGTGAACCTTCGCTGCACTCCCTCAATAGCAAGAATGTCCTTCCTCATGTTAGGTGTCCAAAACTGTACACAATACTCCAGGTGTGGCCTCACCAAGGCCCTGTACAACTGTAGCAATATCTCCCTTCCACTGTACTCAAATCCCCTCGCTATGAAGGCCAACATGCCAATTGCTTTCTTAACTACCCGCTGTACCTGCATGACAACCTTCAATGACTGATGTACCATGACACCCAGGTCTCGTTGTTGCTACCCTTTTCCTAATCTATCACCTTTCAGATAATTGTCTGTCTCTCTGTTTTTACCACCAAAGTGGATAACCTCACATTTATCCATATTATACTTCATCTGCCATGTATTTGCCCACTCACCTAACTATCCAAGTCACTCTGCAACCTCATAGCATCCTACTCGCAGCTCACACTGCCACCCAACTTAGTGTCATCCGAAAATTTGGAGATAGTACATTTAATCCCCTCGTCTAAATCATTAATGTACAAGGTAAACTGCTGGGGCACCAGCACAGGACCTTGCGGTACTCCACTTTTTACTGCCTGCCATTATGAAAAGTACCCATTTACTCCTACTCTTTGTTTCCTTTCTGCCAACCAGCTCTCAATCCACGTCAGCACACTACCCCCCAATCCCATGTGCTTTAACTTTGCACATTAATCTCTTGTGTGGGAACTTGTCGAAAGCCTTCTGAAAGTCCAAATACACCACATCAACTGGTTCTCCCTTGTCCAGAAGGTTGTCTGTGTCCTCCTTAGTGAATACAAAACCAAAGTACTTGTTCAATTGGTCTGCCATTTCTTTGTTCCCTGTTATGACTTCCTCTGATTCTGACTGCAGGGGACCTACGTTTGTCTTTTCTAACCTTTTTCTCTTTGCATATTTATAGAAGCTTTTGCAGTCTGTCTTAATGTTCCCTGTAAGCTTCCTCTCATATTCTATTTTCCCTGCCCTAATCAAAACCTTTGTCCTCTTCTGCTGAGTTCTAAATTTCTCCCAGTCCCCGGGTTGACTGCTATTTCTGGCCAATTTGTATGCCACTTCCTTGGCTTTAATACTATCCCTGATTTCCCTTGATAGCCACGGTTGAGCTACCTTCCCTTTTTTATTTTTATGCCAGACATGGATGTACAATTGTTGTAGTTCATCCATGCGGTCTCTAAATGTCTGCCATTGCCCATCCATTGTCAACCCCTTAAGTATCATTCGCCAATCTATCCTCGCCAATTGACGAGGTCACCGCATTACAGGAAGGACATGATTGCGCTGGAGAGGGTACAGAGCAGATTTACGAGGATGTTGTTGGGACTGAAAAATCTTAGCTATGAGGGGCAGATTGGATAGGCTGGGTTTGCTTTCCTTGGAACAGAGGAGGATGAGGGGAGACCTCATTAAGGTGCATAAAATTAAGAGGGACCTAGATATAGTGGATAGAAAGGGCCTATTTCCCTAAGCAGAGAAGTCAACAACCAGGTGGCATAAATTTAATGTAATTAGTAGAAGGTTTAGAGGGGATTTGGGGGGAAGTTTCTTCACACAGAGGGTTGTGGAGGCGTGGAACTCACTGCCTGAAAGGGTGGGAAAGGCAGAAACCGTCATCACATTTAAAAAGTACTTAGATGTGCACTTGAAGTGTTATAACCTGCAGGGTTATGGACCTAGAGTTGGAAAGTGGGATTAGGCTGGATAACCTCTTGTTGGCCGGAGCGGACACGATGGGCCAAAATGGCCTCCTTCCGTGCTGTAAATTTCTATGATTCTATGATTCTAAAGGATCAACGGATATGGGAATAGGTTGGGAAAGTCATTCAACCATGATCTTATTGAGTGGTGGAGCAGGCTCGAGGGGTCGTATTGTCTACTCCTGCTCCTATTTCTTATATTCTTTATGGACCAACTCACTCGATTACTCAGTGAGCTGCCATTGTCCAACTATCTATGGCACTCAATCAACTGCCAATGCCCAGGATCCCATCAGCAATCACTGAGCTCCCACGTACAAGCTCTCCCAGTCACTTAATGGCACCCCCAGTATCCAATTCCCACCATAAATCAATATTTTCTGTCTCCAATCTCTAACAGTCTCTGAATGAGCCTCCATTTTCCAAATCCCACCAGTCAATTAATGTTCCAATTGTCCAACTCTCTCCCTCATTCCATGAGATCTCTTTGTCTTTCCCACCACCTCACTCGGTGAGCTCTGGTTGGCCAACTCTCTGCATCAGTCAATGGGCTCCCAATTGTCCAATTCTCTGAGTCATCCAATAAGCTCCCATTTTCTAACACTCATCATCAATCAGAACTCCAGTTCCAGCTATCGTTCCATCACTCAATCAGCCCCTATGAACGAGTTCCCATTGTCCATTTCTCCCCTCACTCAATTATTTTCCACTTACCAGCTCTCTGTCACTCACCAATCTCCCATTTATTAACTTTCATCAGCAGTCAGAGCTCCAGTTGTCCAACTCTCCCTTTCACTCATTGGCGTTTCATTGTCCAACTCTCGACATCACACAATGAGCTCCAAGTGTCCAGCTCTCCCCATCTCTCAATGAGCTTCCTCTGTTCAACACACACAAAGAAGCACCCAAAATAGAATGCATTCACAAACACAGTTGCAAACACACACACACAGACACTGAAACAGGAACACACTCATGCAGTTGCACGCACACACAATCACAGTCAAATACACAAACTCTTGCATATACACACTCATAGACCAGACAGCTTAACCTCGGTGGTAGGATAAATAATGGACAAATAATGGAATCCCTACTAAAGGAGAACATGGAAGAAGATCTAGAAACCAAAAATATAATACGAATATTCAGCCTGGATTTCAAAAGGGAAAGTCTTGGTTGACCACCTCATTGAATTTTTTGAAGAGTTAACAGAGAGTAGACAATAGTGATGCAGTAGCTGTCATTTATCTAGATTTTCAAAAGACCTTCGATGTGGTACCCCATAATAGACCAATGAACAAGGTCAGAGAATGCAGAGTCTGGGGACAAGTAGCAGTGCAGATAGCGAGCTGGCTACAAGACGGAAAGCAGAGAGTAGATGTAAAGGGTAGCTATTCTCAGTGGCAGAAGGTGGGTATAGGTGTTCCACATCGATCAGTGCTGGGACCACTGTTGTTCACAATTTCTATTCACGATTTAGACCTTGGAATCAAAAATACAATTTCTAAATTTGCTGATGACGCCAAATAGAGGGGACAGTCAATACTGAGGAGGACTGTAACAAATTACAGGAGGACATTTATAAACTTGCAGAATGTGCATATAATTGGTCGTCATATTATAAAAAGTACATCGAGTCACTGCAGAGGGTGTAGAGAAGATTTACAAGGATGATAAAGAACTGCAGGGGTATACATATCAAGAAAGGATGAACAGGCTGGGTCTCTTTTCTCTTCAAAAAAAGGCTGAGAGGTGACGTGATAGAGGTCTTTGAAGCTCTCAAAGGTTTTGATTGGTTGGTACAGAGATAATGTTTCCACTTGTGCAGAAGAGCACAACTAGAGGCCATCAATATAAGACAGTCACCAAGAAATCCAATGGGGAATTCAGAAGAACATTTTTTACCCAAAGAGGGGTGAGAATGTGGAACTCGATACCACAGGAAGTGGCTGAGGTGAATAGTATAGATGTATTTAAGAGGAGGCTGGACAAGCATACGAGTGAGAAGGGAATAGAGGGTTATGCTGATAGATTTAGATGAGGAAAGACAGGAGGAGGCTCGAGAGGAGCATAAACGTCGGCATGGACTGGTTGGACTGAATAACCTGTTTCTGTGCTGAATATCCTATGTATGTAATCCCCACACACACACAAGACACAGACCAACACACACAGGCACAAGTACACACACAGCCACATACATATATACTTAGACATTAAAACACACACACACCCACACTTGCACGTAGCTTGCACGTAGAAACAAAGTCACGCAGGCACACGAAAATGCACAATAGCACACACTCAGAAACACAGTCACACTTATGCTTGCACGCATTCACATACGAGCATGCTCAAGCAAATGCAGTCTCAGACACACACACACACACGCGCGCTCTCACACACATACACCCACTCAGCCACACATTCACAGGTTGCCAGTCATTAAAGAGGAGTTCCCCCATTTGGTGACTATCTGCTACTCACATACCGGCCAAACCGATGACTGCCAGGCAATGGTAGAACAGGTCCTGCGCTAGTAAGAATGCCAAGCTTCCCATCCTCGCAGAGAGTCCGTGACGTGTGTTGGAGCTGGAGACAGCAGCACACACTGACACACAGAGGCAGTGCTTTGGAAGTAGCCTCTATTATATACTCAGGAGAATCTCCCAGTGAGACATCGAGCTCAGGGGGGGCCTGGTACCAGCTGCAGTCAATGCAGCCGCACAACAGGTAAGGGACCTTAACTATCCTAATCCACGGGAAGAGCTTACGTGGAGATTACACTTTAATAACCTCAAACACACCCTGCAATAGCAGAGTCACCGAGTAATATTCAGAAGGTTCAGAGGCGGTTTCAACTAAATGGTATTATTTTGAGGCAGGTGCAGGAGAGTAGCAGATCCTGGGCTGCATATTGACAAATCCTTGAAGGTGGTAGGGCCACTTCATCAGGCGATGAAGAAAGTATATGAAGACTTGCTTTTGTAAATAGGGACATTGGATTCTAAAACAAGGAAGGCTTGTTAACCCTCTAGAAAAACTGGTTAGGCCTCAGCTGGAGAATTGTGTCCAATTCTGGTCACCTTACTTCAGGAAGGATGTCAAGGCCTTGGAGAGGGTGCAGAGGCGGTTTACAAGGATAATACCAGGGAGAGGAAGCTCAGTTACATTGAGAGATTTGAGAAGCTGGGATTGTTCTGCTTAGGGCAGAGAAGGTTAAGTACTGATTGAATAGCGATATTCAAAGTTACGTAGGGTTTTGATAGAGCAACTAGGGAAAAAGGGCTTCTTCTGGCAAGAGGGTCAGGGACCTTAGAACATAGGTAGAGAGGAAATGAGGAGAAACATTTTAACACAGAGGATTGGTATGATCTGGAACACGCTGCCTGAAAGTGTACTGGAATCAGATTCCATAAAACAAAATGAAAAGAAAGACTTGCATTTATATAGCGTATTTTCCGACCATCGGACGTCGCAAAGCGCTTTGCAGCCAATTAAATACTTTTGGAATGTAGTCACTGTTGTAATGTGGGAAACACGGGAGCCAATTTGTGCACAGCAAGCTCCCACAAGTAGCAATGTGATAATGACCTGATAATCTGTTTCAGTGATGTTGATTGAGGGTTAAATATTGGCCAGGACACTGGGGAAAACTTTCCTGCTCTTCTTCGAAATAGTGCCACAAGATCATTTACGTCCACCTTTGAGCACAGACAGGGCCTCAGTTTAACATCTCATCCTGAAAGATGGCATTTTTGTGCTCAAGTCCCTGGAGTGGGACTTGAACCTACAACCCTCAGAACTTTCACAGGAACTTTCAAGCACTTAGAAAGCCTCTAAATTGCAGAGAACCAATCTAATACAATCACAACATCGTCAGCGTTTTTTTGCCGAGAGAAGCTGAGGGTCCATTTTAAATACCATCTGCCCACTTCTACTGCCCATGGTCTGTGGGTGGGATCAGGAACTGGCAGCAGCAACAAGGGCCGAGACAGAAATAAGGTTGGGGTCTTATCGTCATAGGCGGTCCATCGAACGAGGATGACTTGCATCCACATGAGTTCATAGATGTTTCAATGAAGGACCCGATGTTCCCATCCTGAACTCCAATTGAGGGAGTGAAAGATTCCTGTGCATTGATGTTTTTAACGTGTGGTGACCATTGCACATCAGCCACCATTACCGGGTTTGACAGAGCTAGGTCTTGGTCCAGTGGCAAGGGTTAAGCAGGACGACGGGAGACCAGCTCTGCTGCATGGATCTAGTATACACACATATCACAGTGTGGGCCGGCCCGAGCTACCCTTGGGCCCTCAGCTCTTCTGGACGCCAAACCCTAATTCACCGCACCATCACCATGATCTCTTGTTGCTTCTCCACCCCAATCATTCGCCGCACCTCCGCCACAATTTCTCGCCGCACTTCCGCCATAAACATTCACCGCACCTCCGCACCAAACATTCGCCAAACCTCCGGCACGATCACCCACCAAATTTCAGCCATGATCCGTCATCGCTCCTCCTCCACGATTACTCGTCGCAAGTGTCATGCATGTATGCTTGGTTTTACTAGCCACCAGGTGGCGCCACTGTTGGAGATCATTGGGCTGTGCGCACGTGTGTGTGGCCCAGGTATAAAAAGCTAGCCATCTTGTAATGTACTCACTTTGGGCTATCATAAAGTAGAGCCAGGTTTGTACCTGTTCAGAAGTTACAGTATTCAGTCGATTGAGTTACTGCATGAACAACATTTGGCGACGAGGTAACAAGAACCTTTGCATGCAAAAATGGGCGCAATTGGAATTGTAGAGCGATTTGTGTCGGGAGAAGATTGGACAGACATTGTAGCCCGCTTGAACCAGTACTTGGTGGCCAACAAAATGGAGAAAGAGGCAGAAGCAGTTCAGCGCCGGACGGTCCTCCTCACGGTTTGTGGTCGCAAAATCTATTGACTCATAAAGAATCTCCTCTCACCCTTAAGTCCAACGGACAAGGACTATGAAACATTGTGTGCTCTGGTACGTGACCATTTCAAACCAGAAGAAGCTATCATCATTGTTATATATGTAAACTTGTATATACTCTGTACAGCCACAAGAGGGCTCATCCCCTGGAGTCCCAAAGGATCCCATAAGCCCTTTGGAGCACATGTATTTAAGGAGGCCTCACAGATTGGAGAAGCTCTCTGGAGACCTGCAATGAAGAACTAAGTTTACACTTTACTTTGAGGTCAAAGTATCCAGTCAGACTCTTTCTTCATACATAACAACTGGTGACAAGATATAGATCGCGAACCCAATGATGCAGACAACAGTGGGCATCCTGGAGAAATTCTCTGAGGGAGATGATTTGGAAACCTTTGTGGAGCGACTCGACCAATACTTCGTAGCCAATGAGCTGGAAGGAGAAGCGAACGCTGCCAAACGAAGTGCGATTCTCCTCACCGTCTGCGGGGCACCAACGCAGGGCTTCGTGAAAAATCTGCTTGCTCCAGCGAAACCCACAGAGAAATCATACGATGATTTGTGCACACTGGTCCGGGAGCATTTGAACCTGAAGGAAAGCATTTTGATGGCGATGTACTGGTTCTACACCTACAAAAGGTCTGAAGGCCAGGAAGTGGCGAGTTATGTCGCCGAGCTAAGACACCTTGCAGGACATTGCAAATTTGAAGGACATTTGGAGCACATGCTCAGAGACATTTTCGTACTTGACATTGGCCACGAAACAATACTTCGCAAATTCTTGACTGTAGAGACCCCAACCTTGATTAAGGCCACAGTGATACTCCAGGCGTTCATTGCCACCAGTGACACTACTAAGCAAATCTCTCAGCACACAAGTGCTGCTACAAGTACTGTGAACGAAGTGATGTTGTTTTCAAATCGCAATGTACAGGGCAGGTCACACATACCTGCAGCTACACGTCCGCATATGTCTCAGAGTCCACCATCAAGGGTGATGAATGGAAGGCCATCAACACCTTGTTGCTGCTGTGGGGGTGATCATCGTTTCCATTCATGCCACTTCAAAGGGTACGTTTGCAAGGGCTGTGGAACAATGGAACACCTCCAACGTATGTGCAGGCGAGCTGCAAATCCTGTTAATCCTGCAAACCTCCATGTTGCAGAGGAGGAAGATCCACGGCGGATCATGATGAACCAGAGCCTCAGACCCAGGAGGCAGAAGTACATGGGGTGCACACATTTACCACAAAGTGTCCCCCGATAATGCGGAATGTTGAACTAAATGGACTCCCGGTGTCAATGGTGCGAGCCAGTCCATCATGAGCAAAAAGACTTTCAAGAAATTGTGGTGCAGCAAGGCCTCAAGGCCAGTCTTATCTCTAATTCACACAAAATTAAGAAGTTATACAAATGGACTGTTTCTCATAACCGGCAGGGCCACTGTAAAGGTCTCCTACAATGGAGCGGTGCACTCTGGGTGGTACCGAGCGATGGTTCCACGCTGCTCGGCAGGAGCTGGCTGGGAAATATACGCTGGAACTAGGACGATGTGTGAGTGCTTTCGCCGGCTGACAACACTTCGTGTGCCCAGGTCTTAAACAAATTCCCCTCGCTATTTGAACCAGGCATCGGGAAGTTCCAAGGAGCAAAAGTGCAGATCCACCTAATTCCAGCGGCGCAACCCATCCATCACAAGGCGAGAGCAGTACTGTACATGATGAGAGAAAAGGTAGAGATCGAGCTCGACCGGCTGCAAAGAGAGGGCATCATTTCACCGATCGAATTCAATGACTGGGCCAGCCGAATCTTCCCAATCCTCAAGGGAGACGGCACCGTCGGAATCTGTGGCGATTACAAAGTAACGATCAGTCGTTTCTACCTGGAGGACCAATACCCACCACCAAAGGCCGACGACCTCTTTGCAAAGCTGGTGGGAGGAAAGACGTTCACGAAGCTGGACTTGACTTCAGCCTACATGATGCAGGAGCTGGAGGAATCCTCGAAGGGCCTCACCTGCATCAACACACACAAAGGTCTCTTCATTTATAACAGATGCCCGTTTACAATTCAATCAGTGGTGGCGATATTGCAAAGAAACATGGAAAGATTACTGAAGTTGGTTCTGTACACAGTGGTCTTCCAGGACGACATCTTGGTCACAGGTCGGGACACAGTCGAGCATCTGCAGAACCTGGCGGAGATTCAACCGCGTGAGGCTCAGGTTAAAAATCTCAGTGCGTTTTCCTGGCACCTGAAGTGGAGTTCCTGGGGAGGAGGTTTGCGGCGGATGGCATCAGGCCCATAGATTCAAAGATGGAGGCAATCGAGAACGCAGCAATGCCACAGGATGTGATGGAGCTGTGGTCGTTTCTAGGACTCCTGAACTATTTTGGTAACCTGTTACCGAGTCTCAGCACACTTTTCGAACCACTGCATGCCTTACTGCGTAAAGGGGATGGATGGGTATGGGGCAAAAGCCAAGAAAATGCCTGTGTAAAAGCTAGAAAATTGTCATGCTCAAACAAATTTCTTGTGTTGTATGATCCATGTAAGTGTTTGGTACTAGCATGTGATGCATCGTCATATGGTGTCGGGTGTGTATTGCAACAAGCTAATGATTTTGGGACATTGCAACCAGTTGCTTACATATCCAGGAGTCTGTCTAAGGCTGAGAGAGCCTACCGCATGGTTGAAAAAGAAGCATTAGTGTGTGTCAATGGGGTAACGAAAATGCATCAATATCTGTTTGGGCTAAGATTTGATTTGGAAACTGACCACAAGCCACTCATATTCCTGTTTTCCGAGAGTAAAGGGATAAATACCAACGCATCGGCCCGCATCCAGAGATGGGCGCTCACGTTGTCTGCAAACAACTACACCATCCACCACAGGCCGGGCACAGAAAACTGTGCCAATGCTCTCAGTAGGCTGCCATTGTCCACCACGGGGGTGGAAATGGCACAGCCTGCAGATTTAATCATGCTTATGGAAGCACTTGAGAGTGAGCAATGACCCGTCACAGCCCAACAGATTAAAACCTGGACAAACCAGGACGCTTTACTGTCCCTAGATAAAAACTGTGTCCTTCATCGGAGCTGGTCCAGTGTCTCCGTGGAAATGCAGGAAGAGATAAAGCTGTTCCAACGGTGCAAAGCTGAATTATCTATACAGGCAGACCTCCTTCTATGGGGTAATCAGGTAGTGGTTCCCAAGAAGGACAGAGAGACTTTCATCAATGACCTCCACAGTACCCACCCAGGCATCGTAATGATGAAAGCGATAACCAGATCCCATGTGTGGTGGCCCGTTATTGATGGGGACTTAGAGTCCTGTGTGCACAGATGCAACACATGCTCGCAGCTAAGCAATGTACCCAGAGAGGCGCCACTCAGTTTATGTTCTTGGCCCTCCAAACCGTGGTCTAGGGTCCATGTCGACTATGCAGGCCCGTTCTTGGGGGAAATGTTCTTAGTGGTTGTAGATGCATACTCCATACTCCAAATGGATTGAATGTGAGATAATGTCGGCAAGCACGTCCGCTGCCACCACTGAAAGCCAGCGGGCCATGCTTCCCGCGCATGGCCTGCCCGATGGCCTTGTGAGCAACAATGGGCCATGTTTTACCAGCGCTGAGTTCAAAGAATTCATGACCCGCAACGGGATTAAACATGTTACATCTGCCCCATTTAAACCAGCATCCAATGGTCAGGCAGAGCAAGCAGTGCAAAACATCATGCAAGGCTTGAAGAGGGTAACTGAAGGCTCACTGCAGACTCGCCTATCCCGAGTCCTGCTAAGCTACCGCACGATACCCCACTCGTTAACCGGGATCCCACCTGCTGAACTGCTCATGAAAAGGGCACTTAAGACAAGGCACTCGTTATTTCACCCCGATCTACATGAACAGGTAGAGAGCAGGCGGCCTCAACACAGTCAGTATCATGATCGCGAAAATGTATCACGTGAGATTGAAATCAATGATCTTGTATTTGTATTGAATTATGGACAAGGTCCCAAATGACTTCCCAGCACTGTCGTGGCCAAAGAGGAGAGCAGGTTGTTTCGGGTCAAACTGTCAAATGGACTTATTCACCGGAAACACTTGGACCAAATCAAACTCAGATTCACGGACTATCCTGAGCAACCCACTTTGGACCTTGCCTTCTTTGACCCCCCAACATACACACCAGTGGCAACCGACACTGCGTTTGGCCACGAAGCAGAACCCATCATCCACAGCAACCCAGCAGAACTCACCACACCAGGCAGCCCAGCAAGGCCAGCTGCACAGCAGCCCAGCGAGGGCACAACAGACGACTCATCAAGACCAGCATTTGCCACGGGACGATCAACCAGGGCAAGAAGGGCCCAGATCGACTCACCTTGTAAATAGTTGCACTGTTGATTTTGGCAGGGAGTGTTGTTATATATGTAAACTTGCATATACTCTGTACAGCCACCAGAGGGCTCATCCCCTGGAGTCCCATGGGATCCCATAATCCCTTGGCAGCACAGGTATTTAAGGAGGCCTCACAGGTTGGAGAGGCACTCTGGAGAACTTTACTTTGAGCTCACAGTATCCAGTCAGACTCTTTCTTCATACAAAACAATCATCTCACGATCTCGATTCTACACGCACGTTCGTTCTGAGGGATGTATCAGAATTCATTGCTGAATTAAGACGTCTAGCTGGACCGTATATGTTTGAAACTGCATTGGCAGACATGCTGCGGAACTTGTTTGTAGTCAGCATCAACCACGTGATGATCCTGCGTAAGCTACTGGTGGAGGAGAAGCTGGGTTTGAGCAAGACCATCACGAATGTCCAATCATGCATGATGACAGACAAAAGCTTAAAGCAGATATCATTGAAAAATCGGAACTCGGCAAGTACTGTAAAGAAGATAGTATCGTCGTTTTGCAGAGCTCCATATGGCAGGGCCTACCCGACTGCATATATGAAACCTGTGGCTGCTCAAAGTCCGCCAATGGGAATGCATCCAATATCACCATGTTGGCGTTGTGGGGGAAATCATCGGTATCATCAGTGTCGGTTTAAAAAGTATATTTGTAAAGGCTGTTCGAGAGTGGGGCATCTCCGCAACTGAGCAAGCGTGCTGCGACACATCACATGGAGGACGACGACCAGTCTAGCGCAGATCCGGATATGCAATCCAAGATACCAGAGGAGGAAGTGTATGGACTGTATTCATTCCTAACAAAGAGCCAGCCGATAAAGATTCATATAAACCTTAATGGTGTGCCAGTATGAATGAAATTGGACGTGGGTGTGAGTCAATCAATAATGAGCCAGAGGACATTCGACAGGCTGTGGGATACTAAGGCTGTGAGGCGTAAACTGAGTCAATGCCAGTCAATGTCAAGTTGGGTACGTACACTAACAAAGTCATAACAGTGATTGGCAGTGCAGTAATCAAGGTGCCATATGATGGTGTGGTTCACAATGTACAGTTATAGATTGTTCCAGGCAATGGTCCATCGCTGTTTGGCAGGAACTGGTTGGAAAAATCAAATGGAACTGGAAGCAGATCAAAGTGTTGTTGTTGGTGGAGCATACTCCATGTGCTCAAGTGCTGAGCAACTCCCCTCGCTGTTAAAACCAGACATCGGTAATTTCACAGGAGCCAAGATGCAGATCCACATGGACTCGGATGCAGGACCCGTCCATCATAAAGCTCGGGCAATTCCGTACATGATGAGGGAGAAAGTCGAAATCGAACTGGACAGACTCTAGCGTGAAGGGAACTTATCACTGGTCAAATTTAACGGATGGGCCAGCCGCATTGTTCCCATGTTGAAAACTGATGGCACTGTCAGGATTTGAGGAGACTACAAGGTTACGATCAATCGAGTTTCGAAACAGGATCAATACCCGTTACCGAAGGCTGATGACCTGTTTGCAACAGGCTCGAGCGGCTGAATGACCTCCTCCTGTTCCAATGTTACAGACTCGAGGGGCTGAATGGCCTGCTCCTGTCCAACAGGCTCCAGGGGCTGCATGGGCATCCTCCTGTTCCTATGTAACTGACTCGAGGATCTCAATGGGACTTCTCCTGCCCCTAGGTAGCAGACTAAAACTGCTGAATGAAATAATCCTGTTCCATTCCTGCGACATGCGCTCTGCCCCCGTGACCCTGTCATCACTGTGAGGGTTGGTGCTCTCACACTGCACTGAGGGACAGATACCGTCTCTCAGCCCATCCCTGGCACACCACTGCCACTGCCCCAGGGAGCAGCTGCCACCATCCGAACGCATGAAACCAAAGGATCCCAGGGATGGCTGAAGGAGCTCCTGCAACTTAATTCAACCCAGAGAAATAATCCGTCTCACCGGGCATGGAGGTGCTGATCAGCAGAGGAAGAAAGTCACTCCTAGCCTTCAAATATATGTCAAGTAACAACTCGAATCCTCAACATTCTCTCTTTAACCCCTCAACCTTAACTCTGCTTAACTCTCTCACCTTAATTCACAGAATCATAGCATGGCTACAGTACAGAATGAGGCTATTCAGCAAGTTGAGACCATGCCGGCTCTCTGCAAGAGCACCTCAGCTAGTCCCACACCCCCGCCCTTCCCCCATAGCCCTGCATTTTTTTTCCTTCAGGTACTTATCCAGTTCAGGTTGAGGAGCTGGGAGGTGCCAAACCATGGCACAACAGAAAAGTAGTTTAGCTAAAACAGACTTGTCAGACGGGCTGTTTAAGAATTTCCATGATTCGGACTAGAATTAAAGGTCAAACGTTATTTTCTACATACACGGGATCAACTTTGGAGACCAATTTCCTGCAGTAACTAATAGCTTCTCCTTGTACCCGAAGTAACCTTGACAAATGGCATTTAAAAACAGAATGAATATATTAGAGTGCACTACAGTGCCACCACTGCCTGGAAGGTGTCATTGCAACGTGATATTAAGGAAGGATATCTTTGCCTGCGAGGCAGCGCAATGATGGTTGACCAGATGGATTCCTGGGACGAGAGGGTTATCCAGTGAGGAGTAATTGAGTAGAATGACCCTATACTCTGGAGTTTAGAAGAATGAGAGATGATCTCATTTAAACCTATAAAATTCTTGGAGGACTTGACAGGGTAGATGCTGAGAGGCTGTTTCTCCTGGCTGGATCAGTGCTAGGGCCTAAGCTGAATACAATCTATATCAATGACTTAGATGAGAGGACTGATTGTAATATATCCAGGTATGCTGACCATACAAATCCCGGTGAACGTTAGCTGTGAGGAGGATGCAAAGAAGACACAAAGAGATATAGATCAATTGAGCAATTTGGCAGGGAGGTGGCAGATGGAGTATAAGGTAAGGGAATGTGAGGTTTTTCACTTTGTTAGCAAGAATGGAAAAGCAAAATATTTTCTCTAAGGTGAGAAACTGTGAAATGGTGATATTCAGAGGGTTTTTGGGTGTCCTTGAACACGACTCATGGAAAGTTAACTTGCAGGTACAGCAAGCAATTCGCAAAGCAAATAATTGGCTATTCTTTATTGCAAGGGTCTTGGGGTACAAGCGTAAGGAAATCTTGCTGCAATTATACAAGGCTCTGGTGAGACCACACCTGGAGTACTGTGCACAGTTTTAGTTTCCTGACAGAAGGAAGGATATACTTGCCATAGAGGGGGCGCAACAAAGGTTCACTAGATTTATCCCTGGGATGAGACAGTTTTCCTATGAAGAGAGATTGAATAGAGTGGGCCTATACTCTCTGGTCTTTGGAAGAATGAGAGGTGATCTTATTGAAACATATAAGATTCTGAGGGGGATTGACAGGGTAGATGTTGAGAGGTTGATTCCCCCTGGCTGGAGAGTCTAGAGCCAGGGGGCACAGACTCAGGATCATGGGTCGGCCATTTAAGACTGAGATGAGGAGGAATTTCTTCACTCAGAGGGTGGTGAATCTTTAGAATTCTCCACCCCAGAGGGCCATGGATGCTGAATCATTGAGTATATTCAAGGCTCAGATTGATATATTTTTGGAAACTAAGGGCAACAAGGGATATTGCGATTGGACGGGAAAGTTGGGTTAGTGCAGAAGATCAGCTCGAGGGCCCATATGGCCTACTCCTGCTCCTATTTCTTATGTTATTAAGGCATGTTTTCAATCGGTAGTTCCCATTATAAATGTGGACATAATGGACAAAGCTGATGCAAACAGTGTGGCAACAATGTGACAACAAGAAGTAAGATGTTTCAGACAAGAAATGCACTCAGATATAATATTTTTAATATATGAATAGTCAACCTCTTTTGACATTGCTCAAGGGGTGTTGAGACCGAGTATAACCTTCAGGTGAAGAGTTCGAGTTACAGTTTGAGTCTCGGACACATAGGTATAATTTCAGCCCTCATTTTAAAGTCATACATTTTGTCCTTATTTTTTTAAATACAGCTCCATTATAAATTCCCCTGACTGCTTCTATAATGTGAACCTGTCAATTTGTAATTGAATTCTCCTGTTAGTGGTGGTCCTGCAGCGCCTCCACTGGTCAGTGGGCATCCTTGCAGCGTGATACGTTTACACAGGCAGTATGCATTATAACTGTGTAAGGAAAGGGTTAATCAGACTGTACTTACTGTTACTGTATCGATATCGCTTTGCATTGGAGTAATGTTAAACTTCAGCCTTTGACTGTTAAAGCATGGAAGTTTAAGTCATTGTCAAGTGCCCCTGGGCTGTTCAGCCAGACCAACCTTTAAGCAATGGTCAGTTTCGTCACTTCAGTAAACTTGACATGCACGCTGCTTCATGTAAGTCAGAGAATCTTAATCCATTGATAACAAGTGCAGGGATAACAGGTGGTTCTACAGAAAACCCTCTGGGTAAACCTCATCCATTTTAATTGAGGCTTCTATAGAAGCAGGATATTGATTCGTAGAAAACCTTCCCTTATCCAGCATCCTCGGGACCTGACCTGTCCCGGATAAGGGAATTTTCCGGACGAGGGGTGGTCATGTTAAATTGGATGGCTGAGCAAGGGTATATCGGGGCTGGCTGGCTTGGGGCTGGGAGTGCGGCAGAGAGATCATGGCGGGCGGGGGGGCGGTGGGCAGTAGATCGCGGGGTCAAGCCAGCAATTGCAGGAGTCAGCAGCGAGGAATGACCACAATTTGTTATGTCGGAGTTCTGCGTATGCGCCACCCGGTGGCCAGGAATGGTTCTGGATAAGGGAGGTTCAACCTGTATCAGCAATGCTAAAGGAAACGACTGGATTGTTGTTAAAAACCCATCTGGTTTACCACTGCCCCTTAGGGAGGGCAATCTGGCCTATAGGTGTCTCCAGACCCACAGCAATGTGGGTTTCTCTTAACCGCCTTCCGAAATGGCCCAGCACTCAGTTGTACCAAACCGCTACGGAAATAGACCTTGACCCCACACGGACTGCAGGGGTTCAAGACGCCGTCTCATCATCACATTCTCAAGGGCAATGAGGGATGTACAGTAAATACCGGCCTTGCCAGCGATGCCCACATCCCAAGAATTAATTTAAAAGAAACTTGGTGGAATGGCAATTATATGAAACAAGAGTGAACCTGTCAGAAAAATAACAAAGTAAGGGAACTGCACCAGTCTATGGAAAAATAACTTGTTAACACTAAAGTTATTGATAATGGACAAGTCAATTAAATTGTATTTTAACGTATAATGGCATAATGCAGAATTGTGTGGATAGTCACATGGAGTGAGTGAGAGAAATGTATAAAACTGACAGTTTGTGATGAACCTTTGGTATTGTAAAAGCCTAAGATAGTGGCCTCAGATCTCTCACACATTTCAATCCCCAACCAAACCATCATCAAGATTTAAAGTCATTAGTCAAAGGGTTAGAGGGGATTTGAGAATTTTTTTCACGCAGAGGACAGTGAGCGTCTGAAACTCGCTGCCTGAAAGGGTGGTAGAGGCAGAAACCCTCATCGCATTTAAAAAGTACTTGGATATGCACTTGAAGTGCTGTAACCTACAGGGCTACGGACCAACAGCTGGAAAGTCGGTTTAGGCTGGATAGCTCTTTGTCGGACGGAACGGACACAATAGGTCGAATGGCCTCTTTCTGTGCCATAAATTTCTATGATTCTAAGTTTGATAGTAAATTTTATTTTTAAGTATGTTTAAGTAGCTGCATACTTAATACATCCGTGACACCTGATATTCATGGTATAAAAAGTTTATTACTCTTAATTATCCCTTTATTAAGCTTGAGTATAGAAGATTAAGGAGTGATGCAGTTGAGGTGGTTATGATGATTAAAAGGAGTTGATAGGGTAGATAGAGAGAAACTGTTACCTCTGGTGGGGATAGTCCAGAACAAGGGGGCAGAACCTTAAAATTAGAGACAGGCTATTCAGGGGTGATGTCAGGAAGCATTTCTTCACACAAAGGGGAGTGGAATTCTGGAACTCTCTCCCACAAAAAGCTATTGAGGCTGGGGGGGTCAATTTCAAAGCTGAGATTGATAGGTTTTTGTTGGGTATGGGTATTAAGGGTTATGGAACCAGGGCGAATAGATGGAGTTTGGATACGGATCAGCCAAAATCGAAGTGAGTGGCGGAACAGACTCGAGGGGCTGAATGACCCCCTTCCATTCCTATGTTCCTATTGATTTGGGGAAGCAAATTATTGATCAGGACCCCGCGTCTTTAACAACTGTGAGCGCAGGAATGTGTTATGACGGGATCGGGAACTGACAGCACTAAGACGGGCCGAGTTTGAAATGGGATCAGGGTCTTAACTGCGATGCCGACCCCTGATGTGCAGATATTAATGATGCATCCGCCCATTTCCTGTGGATCTCCGGCCCCCTAAATTGAGGCTCCTCCCTGCCCCCACCATCTCCACACGGATTGGATCCCACCATCACTGCGTGTCACACAACTACACCCAGGCTCGGCTTGTCTTTTAACAGGTTTATTTTTGAGAATAGAATGCATTTTACATTTCAATTCAGTGCAATTGATTCAGGGAAGACATGATTAAAAATGGTAGCACTCAACTTGCAAGGGCGCAGTGACTAAAAACAGTTTAATGGCTTCACCGGGTGACCTGAGGGAGGAAGTGTTATAACAGACCTATGGTGCGACGCAGGGGTGGTGTGTATTGTAACCCAATGGTCACGCAGTTCCACGCTTCACGTCTGAATGCTCCTTCCCTTGTGCACTTACATAGGAAGATAGGAACAGGAGGAGGCCATTCAGCCCCTCGAGCCTTTTCCAGCATTCAATGAGATCATGTCTGATCTGCGACCTAACTCCTTCTTGGCCCCGATCCCTTAATACCGTTGGTTAACACAAATCTGTCAATCTCAGATTTAAAATTAAGAATTGATCGAGCATCAATTGCTGTTTGCAGAAGAGAGTTCCAAACTTCTGCCACTCTGTGTGTAGAAATGTTTCCTAACTTCATCCTGAAAGGTCTGGCTCTTATTTTTAGACTGTGCCTCCTAGTCCGAGGCTCCCCAGCCAGTGGAAATAATTTATCTCTCTCTCCCGTATCAATTCCCCTTAATATCTTGAACTCTTCAATCAGATCACCCCTTAATCATCTAAATTACAGGGAATACAATCCTAGTTTGTGTAATCGCTCCTCGTAATTTAACCCTTGGCGTCCAGGTAACATTCTGCATTTTACTTCACCTGGTGGATCCTCTCACCTACCGTCCTTCCTTGATTCATGTTCATGACCTCACATGGTGAGAGGCGCAGGGGGAGGGAAATGGATGTCGGGCAATTAATGGGCGATAGGCCTCACTGCCCGCCTTTGATCCCTTTCTCTGCCACAACCCCACCCGATTTCACGAAGGAATGAGGAGGAGAATCCAGTCCAGAAAATGCCATGCAACTATTGAAAGAGCAGGGAGTGCTCCTGGAGTCCCGGCTACCATTCCTTCAAACCAACACCTATCCAAACTGGTCATTTGTCTCATTGGTGTTTGTGGGAGCTTGCTGTGCACACATTGGCTGCCGCATTTCCTGCTTTACAACAGTGACTACATTTCAGATGTAATTCGTCAGCTGTGAACGGCTTTGGGATGTCCTTATGTTGTGAATCAGTTTATCTGTTACCCACGCTCCCTCCTCCATTTGTTGAAATCAAAACCCATGGGATAGATCAGTCGTAGATCAGTGGGCAGCACCCTCACCTCTGAGTCAGAAGGTTTTGGGTTCAAGTCCCACTCCAGGAACTTGAGCACGCAAATCTAGGCTGATACTCTAAGTGCAGTACTGAGGGGGTGCTGCACTATCGGAGGTGCCGTCTTTTGGGTGAGACGTTAAAACGAGGCCCTGTCTGCTCTCTCAGGTGGACATAAAAGATCCCTTGGCACTATTTCGAAAAGAGCAGGGGAGTTATGCCCGGTGTCCTGATCCATATTAATCCCTAAATCAACATGACTAAAACAGATTATCTGCTCATCCCTTTGATGGTACACACTGTGCCATGGTGCACCAGTGTGGAGGGACTGGATGGTTAAGGTGGTGGATAATCACATGGACTGCTTTGTCCTGGATGGCGTGGGGCTTCTTGAGTGTTGTTGGAGCTGCACTAATCCAGGCAAGTGGAGAGTATTCCATCACGCTCCTGATGTGTGCCTTGTAGATGTGGAAAGGTGGAAGTGTTGGATGATGTAAATCTCAAACAGTGAGAGGAATTAGAAAATCTAAAGGGGGCGTAGAACTGCTCTCGTGATAATTAGCCCTGAACAGCCCAGCTGCACCTTCTGTCCTCCCCTATCTCTGTTAACTCAACCTGCCCCTTTCACGCACCGACTCACTTTCCCACAACTCTGTTTTTAAATTAACTTTTAGTATGTTGTACGAGATGAGCAGAATCCCAGCTGGTTACCGCTGCCTAGACTCCACCCCCACCTCTGCGGGCAGCTTCTGGGAGAAACCGATGAGTTGACGAGTTCTCCTTTGGTTTTCAGTCTTTGGTGAGCTTCAGAAACAGATGAATGGGCTGTGTGATGGCTCGCCTCATCTCCTCCTTGAACTTAGCCTGGGTGAGAGCGTAAATGCAAGTGTTGGTGCAGGAGTTCAGGTACATCAGCATATCGCCGACCTGCATGACCATGGGGCCTATGTCCAGCAACATCTCCTGGAACACAAAGACCACCACTCTGGTCATCCACAGCACGATGAAGCTGCCCGATATGGCGAAGAGCAGGATGATGGACCTTCTCCGGTTATCCATCTCGGGGTCAACTTGCTTCCCATCGCCATCTAGACCCCGGAATGCCCTGCTGACCGGACTGGCCACGAGAACGTGCCTGACGGTGAGAGCATTGAGCAGCAAGATGCACACGTAGGGAATGAGAGGGGTTAAGATGGAACAAGACGAAAGGTATACTGCCCAGGGGGTGTTTGTACAAAGTTTGCGAAGCCTGCAGACTGGGAACGGGCGCGGGCATCAACGGGTTCGTAGGTGAAGTAGCGCGGGATATTGCGCAGGTAGCTCACCGTGCACACAGTCGTTATCACCCCGGTCGCTGTTCCCACCGTGCAGTATCTCGCTTTCCACTTCTGGTAACAAATGCCGACAAATCGATCAAGGGTGAAGGCCACGGTGAGCCAGACCGAGCAGTCCACCACCGCGGCATTCATGATGCTGTTCAGGCTGCATACGTGGTAATGGGTGAGGATCGAGAAGGGGAAGTAGAGAGATCCCAGGTAGTTCAACATCACACAGAAGATGATGACCAGCAAGTCCACCGCTGCCATGGAGACCAGGTAAAGGCCCGTGCATCTGGCGAGGACACAGCTTCCACGAGAGAGAATCATGATGGTCATTAAGTTAGCTGCCAGAGAGGGAAAGAGAGGTGAGAGTTAGTAATTACACCCACACCATGTGTTACAGGGCATGTTACATGAGGGAGAGATACCCTAGCCTTGCAACTTGTTGAGAGTTCTCCTTAGCAACAGCCAGCATTCAAGATTGATTATGGCCATGTGATGTTTATAGTACTGCCTTAATAGTATGTTTAGATCATAACTTTTATGGTCACAACAACTCGGGCACTGCAACTTATGTGAAAGGCTGTTGATGTTCGCATAACGCAGAGAATGTAAACACGTGTGCGTGAGAATCAGCTGTACATTGACCAGAGAGTACCATGTAAAGGTAATGAGTAGGAGACGGTGTGATGAAACTTGGTTTTAACACAGTGAAGATGCAAAGAGGGAGTGAGGAAACTTGGGAGGAGAGGACATTTCTAAGTTAGGTTAGAGACAGAGGTTGGAAAATAGTAATAAGAGAATGATTGGCTATCAGTATAATAAATAATTATTAGATAGCAGTATAAACTGTATGGATTCTATTTCCCTGATAGCTCTCATTATCCAATGCTCACCATACACGTAAAGAGCAGCCATTGTCCATCACTCAGTGAAATACAATTGGTCCAACTCGGTCCATCGCTCAATCAACACTCATTGTTCAACTCACTTCATCACTCAATGAGATCCCATTGTTCAACTCAGGCTCTCACTGAATGTGCTCTCATTGTTCAATTGTCTCCATCATTTAATGAGCTCCTATTGTACAACTCTCTACCAGTCACTCAATGGACTTGCATTTTCCAACTCACTCCCTAACTCAGTGGCCTCCCATTGCCCAACTCTCTACCTTACCCAATGGTCTCCCATTATCCAATCACAACCAGTCACTCCATTAACCTCCCTTTTCCAACTCTATATCAGGGAGGGAAAACATCCTCTCTGCATCGACCCTGTCAAGCCCCCTCAGAATCTTATATATTTCAATAAGATCACCTCTCATTCTTCTAAACTCCAAAGAGAATAGGCCCAACCTGCTCAACCTTTGTTCATAAGACAACCCCTTCATCTCAAGAATCAACATCTTGAACCTTCCCTGACCAGTACATTAATATCCTCCTGCAGTCCACAGCTTTCTTCTTCATTATCAACTACACGGCTGATTTTAGCCTCATCTGCAAACTTCTTAATCCCTTAAATCCATTGTTATCAGCCTTGATTATACCCAATCACTGAGCATACACAGCCCTCTGTGATACAGAATTCCAAAGAGTCACAACACTTTTGAGAGAAGAAGTTTCTCCTCATCTCAGTCCTACATGGCCAACCAATTATCCTGAGGCTATGACCTCTAAATTCTCCAGTCAAACGAAATGGCCTCTCACCAATGACCCTGTCAAGCCCTCAAAGAATTATATACATTTCAATTTGATCACCTCTCAATATTCTAAATTCCATAGAATTTAGGACTCAATCTCTCATCCCAGGAATCAATCCAGTGAACAATCGTTACACCCCCAAGCATATCCTTCCTTAGGTAAGGAGACCAAAACTGTACACTGTATTCCAGGTGTGGTCTCACCAAATCCCTATATAATTGCAGCAAGACATTCTTATTCTTATACTGCAAGCCCTTTGCAATAAAGGTTTGCCTTCCTAATTGCTTGCTGTACCTCCATGTTAACTTTCTGTAATTTGTGTTCAAGGTCATCCAAATCCCTTTGAATACCAACATTTCACAATTCTGCTTTTCCATTCTACCTATAATTTCAAATTTCCCCACATTATACTTCACCTGCCATCTTCTTGCTCACTCACTTATTCATTCCTATCCCCTTGTAGCCTCATTGCA
The DNA here is from genome assembly GCF_044704955.1 of Pristiophorus japonicus. NCBI lineage: Eukaryota > Metazoa > Chordata > Chondrichthyes > Pristiophoridae > Pristiophorus > Pristiophorus japonicus. The sequence continues at coordinate 23,299,706 of NC_092011.1, read as the reverse complement.
TCCTCCTCACAGCATATTTCTTACCTAGCTTTGTATCAGCAGCAAACTTGGATATATTATGCTCAGTTCCCTCATCTAAGTCATTAACATAGATTGTAAATAGCTGAGGCCCCAGCACTGATCCTTGTCGCACTCCACTAGTTGTACCCTGCCACCCTGATAATGGCCTGTTGATTCCTACTCTCTATTATCTGTCCATTAACCAAGCCTCAGTCCATGCTACTCATATTACCCCCAACCCCATGAGCCCTAATCTTAGAAACATAGAAAATAGGTGCAGTAGTAGGCCATTCGGCCCTTCGAGCCTGCACCGCCATTCAATGAGTTAATGGCTGAACATGCAACTTCAGTACCCCATTCCAGCTTTCTCGCCATACACCTTGATCCCCCTAGTAGTAAGGACTACATCCAACTCCTTTTGGAAAATATTAAGTGAGTTGGCCTCAACAACTTTCTGTGGTAGAGAATTCCACAGGTTCACCACTCTCTGGGTGAAGAAGTTTCTCCTCATTTCAGTCCTAAATAGCTTACCCCTTATCCTTAGACTGTGACCCCTGGTTCTGGACTTCCCCAACGTTGGGAACATTTTTCTTGCATCTAACCTGCCTAAACCCGTCAGAATTTTAAACGTTTCTAGGAGATCCCCTCTCATTCTTCTGAACTCCCGTGAATACAAGCCCAGTTGATCCAGTCTTTCTTGATATGTCAGTCCCGTCATCCCGGGAGCACAGAGGCCCTGTATAACGGTTGTTACACCTCCCTGCCCCTGCACTCAAATCCCCTCACTATGAAGGCCAACATGCCATTTGCTTTCTTAACCGCCTGCTGTACCTGCATGCCAACCTTCAATGAGTGATGTACCATGACACCCAGGTCTCGTTGCACCTCCCCTTTTCCTCATCTGTCACCATTCAGATAATAGTCTGTCACATTTATCCAGATTATACTTCATCTGCCATGCATTTGCCCACTCACCTAACCTATCCAAGTCACTCTGCAGCCTCATAGCATCCTCCTCGCAGCTCACACTGCCAACCAACTTAGTGTCATCCGCAAATCTGGAGATAGTACATTTAACCCCATCCTCTAAATCATTGATGTACAATGTAAACAACTGGAGCCCAGAACAGAACCTTGCGGTACCCCACTAGTCACTGCCTGCCATTCTGAAAAGTATCCATTTACTCCTACTCTTTGCTTCCTGTCTGCAAACCAATTCTCAATCCACGTCAGCACACTACCCCCAATCCCATGTGCTTTAACTTTGCACATTAACCTCTTGTGTGGGACCTTGTCGAAAGCCTCATGAAAGTCCAAATCCACTACATCAGCTGGTTCTCCCTTGTTCACTCTACTGGAAAAAATCTTAAAATATTCCAGAAGATTTGGCAAGCTTGATTTCCTTTTCACAAATCCATGCTGACTTGGATTATCATGTCACCTCTTTCCAAATGCGCTGCTATGACATCCTTAATAATTGATTCCATCATTTTACCCACTACCGATGTCAGGCTGACTGGTCTATAATTCCCTGTTTTCTCTCTCCCTCCTTTTTTAAAAAGTGGGGTTACATTGTCTACCCTCCACACCATAGGAACTGATCCAGTGTCTATGGAATGTTGGAAAATGACTGTCAATGCATCTGCTATTTCCAAGGCCACCTCCTTAAGTACTCTGGCATGCAGACAATCAGGCCCTGGGGATTTATTGGCCTTCAATCCCAACAATTTCCCCAACACAATTTCCTGACTAATAAGGATTTCCCTCAGTTCCTCCTTCTTACTCGACAATCTGACCCTTTTTATATCCGGAAGGTTGCTTGTGTCCTCCTTAGTGAATACCGAACCAAAGTACTTGTTCAATTGGTCTGCCATTTCTTTGTTCCCCGTTATGACTTCCCCTGATTCTGACTGCAGGGGACCTACGTTTGTCTTTATTAACCTTTTTCTCTTTACATATCTATCGAAGCTTTTGCAGTCCGTCTTAATGTTCCCTGCAAGCTTCCTCTTGTACTCTCTTTTCCCTACCCTAATCAAACCTTATGTCCTCCTCTGCTGAGTTCTAAATTTCTCCGGGTTCGCTGCTATTTCTGGCCAATTTGTATGCCACTTCCTTGGCTTTAATACTATCCCTGATTTCCCTTGAGAGCCACGGTTGAGCCACCTTCCCTTTTGTATGTTTACGCCAGACAGGGATGTACAATTGTTGGAGTTTATCCATGCGGTCTCTAACTGTCTGACATTGCCCATCCACTGTCAACCCGTTAAGTATCATTCGCCAATTAACACCTCATACCTTCATAGTTACCCTTCTTTAAGTTCTAGACCATAGTCTATGAATTAACAGTTTTATTCTCCATCCTAATGTAGAATTCCAACATATTATGGTCACTCTTCCCAAAGGGGCCTCGCACAACTAGATTGCTAATTAATCCTCTCTCGTTGCACATCATCCAGTCTAAGATGGCCTCGCCCATAGTTGGTTCATCGACATATTGGTCTAGAAAACCATCCCTTATGCACTCCAGGAAAACCTCCTCCACTGTATTGCTTCCAGTTTGGTTAGCCCAATCTATATGCATATTCAAGTCACCCATGATAACTGCTGCACATTTATTGCATGCACCCCTAATTTCCTGTTTGATGCCCTCCCCAACATCACTACGACTGTTTGGAGGTCTGTAAACAATTCCCACTAACTTTTTTTGTCCTTTGGTGTTCTGCAGCTCTAACCATATACATTCCACATCAGGGATATAGATCCCTGACGGTAGCAGGCCAGGTAGAAAAGGTGGTTAAGAAGACATATGGAATGCATGCCTTTATTAGCTCAGGCATAGAATATAAGAGCCGGGGGGATATGCCTGAACTGTACAAAACAATGGTTAGACTACAGCTGGAGTACTGCATTCAGTTCTGGCCACCGCATTACAGGAAGGACATGATTGCGCTGGAGACGGTACAGAGGAGATTTACGAGGATGTTGCTGGGAGTGGAGAATCTTAGCTATGGGGACAGATTGGATAGGCTGGGTTTGTTAGGAGGATGAGGGGAGACCTCATTGAGGTGTATAAAATTATGAGGGGCCTAGATATAGTGGAGAGAAAGAGCCTATTTCCCTAAGCAGAGGAGTCAACAACCAGGGGTCATAAATTTAATGTAATTGGTAGAAGATTTAGAGGGGATTTTGGGGGAAATCTCTTCACACAGAGGGTTGTGGAGGCCTGGAACTCGCTGCCTGAAATGGTGGGAAAGGCAGAAACCCTCACCACATTTAAAAAGTACTTGGATGTGCACTTGAAGTTTTATAACCTGCAGGGTTATGGACCTAGATGTGGAAAGTGGGATTAGGCTGGATAACCTCTTGTTGGCCGGAGCGGACACGATGGGCCAAAATGGCCTCCTTCCATGCTGTAAATGTCTATGATTCTATGATTTTAAAGGATCAAGGGATATGGGAATAGGGTGGGAAAGTCATTCAACCATGATCTTACTGAGTGGTGGAGCAGGTTCAAGGGGCCGTGTTGCCTACTCCTGCTCCAGTTCTTATATTCTTCATTGACCAACTCACTCGATTACTCAGTGAGCTGCCATTGTCCAACTATCTATGGCACTCAATCAACTGCCACTGCCCGGCTCCCATCAGCAATCACTAAGCTTCCACGTACAAGCTCTCCCAGTAACTTAATGGCACCCCCAGTATCCAATTCCCACCATAAATCAATGTTTCCCGTCTCCAATCTCTAACGGTCTCTGAATGAGCCCCAATTTTCCAAATCCCACCAATCAATGTTCCAATTACCCAACTCTTTCCCTCATTCCATGAGATCCCTTTTGCTTTTTCACCACCTCACTCGGTGAGCTCTGCTTGGCCAGCTCTCTGCATCTGTCAATGGGCTCCCAATTGTCCAATTCTCTGAGTCATCCAATAAGCTCCCATTTTCTAACTCTCCTCATCAATCAGAACTCCAGTTCCAGCTATCGTTCCATCACTCAATCAGCCCCTATGAACGAGTTCCCGTTGTCCATCTCTCCCTTCACACAATCATTTTCCACTTACCAGCTCTCTGTCACTCTCCGGTCTCCCATTTACTAACTTTCCTCACCAGTCAGAGCTCCAGTTGTCCAATGCTCTCTTTCACTCATTGGCGTTTCATTGTCCAACTTTCTCCATCACACAATAAGCTCCAAGTGTCCAGCTCTCCCCATCTCTTACTGAGCTCCCTCTGTCCAACACACACAAACAAGCACCCAAAATAGAATGCATTCACAAACACAGTTGCAAACACTCACACACACAGACACTGAAACAGGAACACACTCACGCAGTTCCACGCGCACACAATCACAGTCAAATAAACAAACACTCGCATATACGCACTCATAGACCAGTCAGCTTAACATCGGTGGTCGGAGAAATAATGGAATCCCGACTAAAGGAGAACATGGAAGAACATCTTGAAACCAAAGATATAATAACGAATATTCAGCCTGGATTTCAAAAGGGTAAGTCTTGGTTGACCACCTCATTGAATTTTTTGAAGAGTTAACAGAGGGTAGACAATAGAGATTCAGTAGATGTCATTTATCTAGATTTTCAAAAAGCTTTCGATTAGTTACCCCATAATAGACCAATGAACAAGGTCAGAGAATGCGGAGTCTGGGGACAAGTAGCAGTACAGATCGCTAGCTGGCTTCAAGACGGAAAGCAGAGAGTAAATGTAAAGGGTAGCTATTCGCAATGGCAGAAGGTGGGTATTGGTGTTCTACATCGATCAGTGCTGGGACCACTGTTGTTCACAATTTCTATTCACGATTTACACCTTGGCATCAAAAATACAATTTCTAAATTTGCGGATGACACCAAATAGAGGGACAGTCAATACTTAGGAGGACTGTAACAAATTACAGGAGGACGTTAATAAACTTGCAGAATGTGCATATAATTGGCAAATTAAGTTCAACACAGATAAATGTGGGAGGAAGAATTGGGAGGTCCCTGATTACTTGGAAGGTACAAGTCTCGGTGGAGTTGAGGAACAAGGGGATCTCGGAGTACAAATACACAAATCGCTAAAGTAGTGATACAGGTGAGCAAGGTCATTAAAAAAACCGAACCAAGCCTGATTTCTCGAGGTATAGAATGGAAAAGTAGGGAAGTTATGCTAAACCTGTTTCGAACTTTGGTTGGACCACACTTGGAGTACCGCGTACAGTTCTGGTCGTCATATTATAAATAGTACATCGAGTAACTGCAGAGGGTGTAGAGAAGATTTACAAGGATGATAAAGAACTGCAGGGGTATACATATTAATAAAGGATGAACAGGCTGGGTCTCTTTTCTCTTGAAAAAAAGGCTGAGATGTGAACTGATTGAGGTTTTAAAGCTATGAACGGTTTTGATAGGTTGGTACAGAGAGAATGGTTCCACTTGTGGGCAAGAGCATAACTGGAGGCCATCAATATAAGACAGTTACCAAGAAATCCAATGGGGAATTCAGAAGAAAATTCTTTACCCAAAGAGTGGTGGAACTCGCTACCACAGGGAGTGGTTGAGGCGAATAGTATCGATGCATTTAAGAGGATGCTAGACAAGCATATGAGGAGAAGGGAAAAGAGGGTTTTGCTGATAGATTTAGATGAGGAAAGACAAGAGGAGGCTCGAGAGGAGAATAAACGTCGGCATGGACTGGTTGGGCCGAAAGGCCTGTTTCTGTGCCGTGTCACCAATGTATTTTATCCCCACACACACACACACAAGACACAGACCGACACACACAGGCACAAGTAAACACACAGCCACATACATCTACACTTAGACTTTAAAACACACACACACTTTACAGTAGCTTGCACGCAGAAACACAATCATGTACACAGACTAAACTGCACACGAGCACACACTCAGAAACACAGTCACACATATGCTTACACGCATTCACACACTAACATGCTCAAACAAATGCAGTCTCACACACACAGTCACACACACACACACACACACACTCTCTCACACACATACACCCATGCAGCCACACATTCACAGCTTGCCAGTCATTAAAGAGGATTTCCCTCATTTGGTGACTATCTGTTACTCACATACCGGCCACACCGATGACTGCCAGGCAATGGTAGAACACGTCCTGTGCTATTAAGAATGCCAAGCTTCCCATCCTCGCATTGAGTCAGTGACGTGTGTTGGAGCTGGAGACAGCAGCACACACTGACACACAGAGGCAGTACTTTGGAAGTAGCCTCTATTACATGCTCAGGAGAATCTCCCAGTGAGACATCGAGCTCAGGGGGGGCCTGGTACCAGCTGCAGTCAATGCAGTCGCACAATAGGTAGGGACCTTAACTATCCTAATCCACGGGGAGAGCTTACGTGGAGATTGCACTTTAATAACCTCAAACACACTCTGCAATAACAGAGTCACCGAGTAATATTCAGAAGGTTCAGAGGCGGTTTCAACTAAATGTTGAGGCAGGTGCAGGAGAGTAGCAGGTCCTGGGCTGCATATTGACAAATCCTTGAAGGTGGCAGGGCCACTTCATCAGGCGATTAAGAAAGTAGATGAAGACTTGCTTTTGTAAATAGGGACATTGGATTCTAAAACAAGGAAGACTTGTTAACCCTCCACAAAAAACTGGTTCGGCCTCAGCTGGAGAATTGTGTCCAATTCTGGTCACCGTTCTTTAGGAAGGATGTCAAGGCCTTGGAGAGGGTGCAGAGGCGGTTTGCAAGGATAATGCCAGGGAGAGGAAGCTCAGTTACATTGAGAGATTTGAGAAGCTGCAATTGTTCTGCTTAGGGCAGAGAAGGTTAAGGACTGATCGAATAGCGATATTCAAAGTTACGTAGGGCTTTGATAGAGCAACTAGGGAAAAAGGGCTTCCTCTGGCAAGAGGGCCAGGAACCATCGGACATAGATTAAATTAATTGTCAAAAGATTTAGAGAGAAATTGAGGAGAAACATGTTAACACAGATGGTTGGTATGATCTGGAACACACTGTCTGAAAGGGTACTGGAATCAGATTCCATAAAACAAAATAAAAAGAAAGACTTGCATTTATATAGCGCCTTTCACGACCACCGGACGTCCCAAAGCGCTTTGCAGCCAATGAAGTACTTTTGAAATGTAGTCACGACTGTAATGTGGGAAACATCGGAGCCAATTTTTTGCATTGCAAGCTCCCACAAGTAGCAATGTGATAATGACCTGATAATTTGTTTTAGTGATGTTGATTGAGGGTGAAATATTGACCAGGAAACTGGGGAATACTTTCCTGCTCTTCTTCGAAATAGTGCCACAAGATCTTTTACGTCCACCTTAGAGTGTAGACAAGGCCTCAGTTTAAAATCTGGTCCTGAAAGACGACATTTTATGCTCAAGTCCCTGGAGTGGGACTTGAACCTACCACCCTAGGAACTTTCACAGGAACTTTCAAGCACATAGAAAGCCTCTAAATTGCAGAGAACCAATCTAATACAATCAGAACATCGCCAGCAATAAAACCTTTCCTGTGTTTTTGCCGAGAGAAGCTGAGGGTCCCTTTAAATACCGTCTCCCCACTTGCACTGCCCGTGGTGTGTGGGCGGGATCAGGAACTGACAGCAGCAACAAGGGCCGAGACTGAAATGGGGATTGGGGTCTTATCGTCACAGGCGGTCCATCGAACGAGGATGACTTGCTTCCACATGAGTTCATAGATGTTTCAATGAAGGACCCGATGTTCCCATCCTGAACTCCAATTGAGGGGGTGAAATATTCCTGTGCATGGATGTTTTTAACGTGTGGTGACCATTGCACATCAGCCACCACCCGGGTTTGACAGAGCTAGGTCTTGGTCCAGTGGCAAGGGTAAACCAGGACGACTGGAGACTAGCTCTGCTGCATGGACCTAGTACGCACACATATCACAGTGTGGGCCGGCCCGTGCTACCCCTGGGCCCTCAGTACTTCTAGGCCCCATACCCTAATTTACCGCACCATCACCATGATCTCTTGCTGCTTCTCCACTGCAATCATTCGCCGCACCTCCGCCACAATTTCTCGCCGCTCTTCCACCATAAACATTCACCGCACCTCCGCACCAAACATTCGCCAAACCTCCGGCACGATCACCCACCAAATCTCAGCCATGATCCCTCATCGCTCCTCCACCCCGATTACTCGTCGCAAGTGTCATGCATGTATGCTTGGGTTTGCTAGCGACCAGTTGGTGCCACTGTTGGAGGTTATTCGGCTGTGCACATCTGTGTGTGGCCCAGATATAAAAAGCCAGCCATCTTATAGTGTAATCACTTTGGGCTTTAATAAAGTAGAGGCAGGTTTGTACCTGTTCTGAGATTACAGTATTCAGTCTATTGAGTTATTGAAGAAACAACATTTGGCGACGAGGTTACAAGAACCTTTGCATGCAAAAATGAGTAAAATTGGAACTCTGGAGCGATTTGTGCAGGGAAAAGATTGGGCATACGTTATAGCCCGCTTGAACCAGTATTTCATGGCCAACAAAATAAAGAAAGAGGCAGACACAGTTCGGCGCTGGGCGGTCCTCCTCATGGTTTGCGGTCGGAAAATCTATGGACTCATAAAGAATCTCCTCTCGCCCTTAAGTCCAACGGACAAGGACTATGAAACATTGTGTGCTCTGGTACGTGACCATCTCAAACCAGAAGAAGCTATCATCATTATTAAAAATGTAAACTTGTATACACTCTGTGCAGCCACAAGAGGGCTCATCCCCTGGAGTCCCAAGGGATCCCAGAAGCCCTTTGGAGCACATGCATTTAAGGAGTCCTCACAGATTGGAGAGGCTCTCTGGAGACCTGCAATGAAGGACTAAGGTCACACTTTACTTTGAGCTCAAAGTATCCAGTCAGACTCTTTCTTCATACATAACAACTGGCGACAAGATACAGATCGTGAACCCAATGATACAGACAACAGTGGGCATCCTGGAGAAATTCTCGGAGGGAGATGATTGGGAAACATTTGTGGAGCGACTCGACCAATACTTCGTAGCCAATGAGCTGGAAGGAAAAGCGAACGATGCCAAACGAAGGGCGATTCGGCTCACCATCTGTGGGGCACCAACATAGGGCTTCGTGAAAAATCTGCTTCCTCCAGCGAAAACCACAGAGAAATCATATGATGATTTGTGCACACTGGTCCAGGAGCATTTGAACCTGAAAGTTTTGATGGCGATGTACTGGTTCTACACCGACAAAAGGTCTGAAGGCCAGGAAGTGGCGAGTTATGTCACCGAGCTAAGACGCCTTGCAGGACATTGCAAATTTGAAGGACATTTGGAGCACATGCTCAGAGACATTTTCGTACTTGACATTGGCCACAAAACAATACTTCGCAAATTCTTGACTGTAGAGACCACAACCTTGATTAAGGCCACAGCGATAGCCCAGGCGTTCCTTGCCACCAGTGATAATACGAAGCAAATCTCTCAGCAAACAAATGCTGCTACAAGTACTGTGAACAAAGTGATGTTGTTTTCAAATCGCAACCTACAGGGCAGGCCCCCACGCCAGCAGCTGCACATCCACAGATGTCTCAGAGTCCACCATCAAGGGGGATGAATGGAAGGCCATCAACACCTTTTTGGCGCTGTGGGGTGATCATCGTTTCCATTCATGCTACTTCAAAGGGTACGTTTGCAAGGACTGAGGAACAATGGGACACCTCCAACATATGTGCAGGCGAGCTGTAAATCCTGTTAATCCTGCAAACCACCATGTTGCAGAGGAGGACAGATCCACGGCGGATGACGATGAACCAGAGCCTCAGACCCCGGAGGCAGAGTTACATGGGGTGCACACATTTACCACAAAGTGTCCCCCGATAATGCTGAATGTTGAACTAAATGGACTCCCGGTGTCAATGGAGCTGGACACAGACGTGAACCAGTCCATCATGAGCAAAAAGTCTTTCAAGAAATTGTGGTGCAGCAAGGCCTCAAGGCCAGTCTTATCTCCAATTCACACAAAATAAGAAGTTATACAACTGAACTGATTCTCGTAACCGGCAGGGCCACTGTAAAGGTCTCCTACAATGGAGCGGTGCACTCTGGGTGGTACCGGGCGATGGTTCCACGCTGCTCGGCAGGAGCTGGCTGGGAGATATACACTGGAACTGGGACGATGTGTGAGTGCTCTCGCCGGCTGACGAAACTTCGTGTGCCCAGGTCTTAAACAAATTCCACTTGCTGTTCGAACCAGGCATCGGGAAGTTCCAAGGAGCAAAAGTGCAGATCCACCTAATTCCAGCGGCGCAACCCATCCATCAAAAGGCGAGAGCAGTACTGTACATGATGAGAGAAAGGGCAGAGATCGAGCTCGACCGGCTGCAAAGAGAGGGCATCATTTCACCAATCGAATTCAACGAGTGGGCCAGCCCAATCGTCCCAGTCCTCAAGGGAGATGGCACAGTCGGAATCTGTGGCGATTACAAAGTAACGATCAATCGTTTCTACCTGGAGGACCAATACCCACTACCAAAGGCCAACGACCTCTTTGCAAAGCTGGTGGGAGGAAAGATGTTCACGAAGCTGGACTTGACTTCAGCCTACATGACGCAGGAGCTGGAGTAATCCTCGAAAGGCCTCACCTGCATCAACACACACAAAGGTCTCTTCATTTATAACTGAATTCCAAACGGGCATCTATCAGTGGTGGCGATATTCCAAAGAAACATGGAAAGCTTACTGAAGTTGGTTCTGCACACAGTGGTCTTCCAGGACGACATCTTGGTCACAGGTCGGGACACAGTCGAGCATCTGCAGAACCTGGTGGAGATTCAACCGCGTGAGGCTCAGGTTAAAAAGCTCAGTGCATTTTCCTGGCACCTGAAGTGGAGTTCCTGGGGAGGAGATTAGCGTCGGATGGCATCAGGCCCATAGATTCAAAGATGGAGGCAATCGAGAACGCAGCAATGCCACAGGACGTGATGGAGCTGCGGTCGTTTCGAGGACTCCTGAACTGTTTTGGTAACTTCTTACCGAGTCTCAGCACACTGTTCGAACTGCGTAAAGGCGATGGATGGGTATGGGGAAAAAGCCAAGAAAATGTCTGTATAAAAGCTAGAAAATTGTCATGCTCAAACACATTTCTTGTGTTGTATGATCCATGTAAGTGTTTGGTACTAGCATGTGATGCATCGTCATATGGTGTCGGGTGTGTATTGCAACAAGCTAATGATTTTGGGACATTGCAACTGGTTGCTTACATATCCAGGAGTCTGTCTAAGGCTGAGAGAGCCGACCGCATGGTTGAGAAAGAAGCATTAGTGTGTGTCAATGGGGTAAAGAAATGCATCAATATCTGTTTGGGCTAAGATTTGAATTGGAAACTGACCACAAGGCACTCATATCCCTGTTTTACGAGAGTAAAGGGATAAATACTAACGGATCGGCCCGCATCCAGAGATGGGCGCTCACGTTGTCTGCAAACAACTACACCATCCACAACAGGCCAGGCACAGAAAACTGTGCCGATGCTCTCAGTAGGCTGCCATTGTCCACCACGGGTGTGGAAATGGCGCAGCCTGCAGATTTAGTCATGGTTATGGAAGCACTTGAGAGTGAGCAATCACCCGTCACAGCCCGACAGATTAAAAGCTGGATGAACCAGGACGCTTTACTGTCCCTTGTTAAAAACTGTGTCCTTCATCGGAGCTGGTCCAGTGTCTCAGTGGAAATGCAGGAAGAGATAAAGCTGTTCCAACAGTGCAAAGCTGAATTATCGATACAGGCAGACCTCCTTCTGTGGGGTAATCGGGTACTGGTTCCCAAGAAGGGCAGAGAGACCTTCATAAATGACCTCCACAGTACCCACCGAGGCATCATAATGATGAAAGCGATAACCAAATCCCATGTGTGGTGGCCTGTTATTGAGGGGGACTTAGAGTCCTGCGTGCACAGATGCAACTAATGCTCGAAGCTCAGCAATGTACCCAGGGAGGTGCCACTCAGTTTATGGTCTTGGCCCTCCAAACCGTGGTCTAGGGTCCATATCGACTATGCATGCCCGTTCTTGGGGAAAATGTTCCTAGTGGTTGTAGATCCATACTTCAACTCGATTGAATGTGAGATAATGTCGGCAAGCACATCCGTTGCCACCACTGAAACCCATGGGCCATGCTTCCCGCGCATGGCCTGCCCGATGGCCTTGTGAGCAACAATGGGCCATGTTTTACCAGTGCTGAGTTCAAAGAATTTATGACGCGCAACGGGATTAAACATGTTGCATCTGCCCCATTTAAACCAGCATCCATTGGTCAGGCAGAGATAGCAGTGCAAAACATCATGCAAGGCTTGAAGAAGGTAACTGAAGGCTCACTGCAGACTCGCCTATCCTGAGTCCTGCTTAGTTACCGCACGAAACCCCACTCGCTAACCGGGATCCCACCTGCTGAACTGCTCGTGAAAAGGGCACTTAAGACAAGGCACTCGTTATTTCACCCCGATCGACAAGAACAGGTAGATTTCAGCCGGCCTCAACACAGTCAGTATCATGATCGCGGAAATGTGTCACGTGAGATTGAAATCAATGATCTTGTATCTCTATTGAATTATGGACAAGGTCCCAAATGACTTCCCGGCACTGTCGTGGCCAAAGAGGAGAGCAGGTTGTTTCGGGTCAACCTGTCAAATGGACTTATTCACCGGAAACACTTGGACCAAATAAAACTCAGATTCACGGACTATCCTGAGCAACCCACTTTGGACCTTGCCTTCTTTGACCCCCCGACATACACACCAGTGGCAACCGACACCGCGATTGGCCACGAAGCAGAACCCATCATCCACAGCAACCCAGCAGAACTCACCACACCAGGCAGCCCAGCAAGGCCAGCTGCACAGCAGCCCAGCGAGGGCCCAACAGACGACTCATCTATACCAGCATTTGCCACGGGACGATCAACCAGGGCAAGAAGGGCCCAGATCGACTCACCTTGTAAATAGTTGCACTGTTGACTTTGGCGGGGAGTGTTGTTATATATGTAAACTTGCATATACTCTGTACAGCCACGAGAGGGCTCATTCCCTGGAGTCTCAAGGAATCCTACAATCCCTTGGAAGCACAGGTATTTAAGGAGACCTCACATGTTGGAGAGGCACTCTGGAGACATGCAATAAAGGACTAAGTTCACACTTTACTTTGAGTTCACAGTATTCAGTCAGACTCTTTCTTCATACAAAACAATCATCTCATGATATCGATTCTACACGCACGTTCATTCTGAGGACCATTGCTGAATTAAGACGTCTAGCTGGACCGTGTATGTTTGAAACTGCATTGGCAAACATGCTGCGGGACTTCTTTGTAGTCATCATCAACCACGTAATGATCCTACGTAAGCGACTGGTGGCGGAGATGCTGGATTTGAGCAAGACCATCACGAATGCCCAATCATGCATGATGACAGACAAAAGCTGAAAGCAGATATCATTGAAAAATCGGAACACGGCAAGTAGTGTAAACAAGATAGTATCGTCGTTTTGCAGAGCTCCATATGGCAGGGCCTACTCAACTGCATATGTGAAACTTGTGGCTGCTCAAAGTCCGCCAATGGGAATGCATCCAATATCACCATGTTGGCGTTGTGGGGGAAATCATCGGTATCATCAGTGTCGGTTTAAAGAGTATATTTGTAAAGGCTGTTCGAGAGTGGGGCATCTCCGCAACTGAGCAAGCGTGCTGCGACACATCACATGGAGGATGACGACAAGTCTAGCGTGGAACCGGATATGCAATCCAAGATACCAGAGGAGGAAGTGTATGGACTGTATTCATTCCTAACAAAGAGCCAGCCGATAATGATTAATATAAAACTTAATGGTGTGCCAGTATGAATGAAATTGGACGTGGGTATGAGTCAATCAATAATGAGCCAGAGGACATTCGACAGGCTGTGGGATACTAAGGCTGTGAGGCCTAAACTGAGTCAATGCCAGTCAATGCCAAGTTGCATACTTACACTAACAAACTCATAACAGTGATTGGCAGTGCAGTAATCAAGGTGCCGTATGATGGTGTGGTTTACAATGTAGAGTTATAGATTGTTCCAGGCAATCGTCCATCGCTGTTCGGCAGGAACTGGTTGGAAAAAATCAAATGGAACTGGAACCAGATCAAAGTGTTGTTGTTGGAGGAGAATACTCCATTTGCTCAAGTGCTGAGCAACTCCCCTCGCTGTTAAAACCAGGCATCGGTAATTTCACAGGAGCCAAGATGCAGATCCACATGGACTCGGATGCAAGACCCGTCCATCATAAAGCTCGGGCAATTCCATACATGATGAGGGAGAAAGTCGAAATCGAACTGGACAGACTCTAGCGTGAAGGGAACTTATCACTGGTCAAATTTAACGGATGGGCCAGCCCCATTGTTCCCATGTTGAAAAGTGATGGCACTGTCAGGATTTGAGGAGACTACAAGGTTACGATCAATCGAGTTTCGAAACAGGATCAATACCCGTTACCGAAGGCTGATAACCTGTTTGCAACAGGCTCGAGCGGCTGAATGACCTCCTCCTGTTCCAATGTTACAGACTCGAGGGGCTGAATGGCCAGCCCCTGTTCCTGTCCAACAGGCTCCAGGGGCTTCATGGGCCTCCTCCTGTTCCTGTGTAACAGGCTCCAGGGGCTGAATGTGCCTCCTCCTGTTCCTATGTAACTGACTCGAGGATCTCAATGGGCCTTCTCCTGCACCTATGTAACAGGCTAAAACTGCTGAATGAAGTACTCCCGTTCCATTCCTGCGAGATGCGCTCTGCCCCTGTGACCCTGTCATCACTGTGAGGGTTGATGTTCTCACACTGCACTGAGGGACAGATACCATCTCTCTGCCCATCCTTGGCAGCCCCCTGCCACTGTCCCAGGGAGCAGCTGTCACAATCCGAATGCATGAAACCGAAGGATCCCAGGGATGGCTGAAGGAGCTCTTGCAACTTAATTCAACCCAGAGAAATAATCCGTTTCACCGGACCTGGAGGTGCTGATCAGCAGAGGAAGAAAGTCACTCCTAGCCTTCAAATATATGTCAAGTAACAACTCGAATCCTCAACATTCTCACTTTAACCCCTCAACCTTAACTCTTCTTAACTCTCTCACCTTAATTCACAGAATCATAGCATGGCTACAGTACAGAATGAGGCTATTTGGCACATTGAGACCATGCCGGCTCTCTGCAAGAGCACCTCAGCTAGTCCCACTCCCCCGCCTTTTCCCCATAGCCCTGCACTTTTTTTCTTTCAGGTACTTATCCAGTTCAGGTTGAGGAGCTGGGAGGTGCCAAACCGTGGCACTACAGAAAAGTAGTTTAGCTAAAACAGACTTTTCAGATGGACTGTTTAAGAATTTCCATGATTCGGACTAGAATTAAAGGTCAAAAATTATTTTGTACATACATGAGATCAACTTTGGAGACCAATTTCCTGCAGTAACTAATAGCTTCTCCTTGTACCTGAAGTATCGTTGACAAATGGCATTTAAAAACTGAATGAATATATTAGAGTGCACTACAGTGCCACCACTGCCTGGAAGGTGTCATTACAACGTGACATTCAGGAAGGATATCTTTTGCCTTTGACGCAGCGCAATGATGGTTGACCAGATGGATTCCTGGGATGAGAGGGTTATCCAGTGAGGAGCAATTGAGTAGAATGAGCCTAAACTCTCTGGAGTTTAGAAGAATGAGATGTGATCTCATTGAAACGTATAAAAGTCTTGGAGGACTTGACAGGTTAGATGCTGAGAGGCTGTTTCTCCTGGCTGGATCAGTGCTTGGGCCTAAGCTGAAAACAATCTATATAAATGACTTAGATGAGAGGACTGAATGTAATATATCCAAGTATACTGACAATACGAATCTCGGTGAACGTTAGCTGTGAGGAGGATGCAAAGAAGCCGCAAAGGAATATAGATTTATTGAGCGATTTGGCTGGAAGGTGGCAGATGGAGTATAAGGTAAGGGAATGTGAGATTATTCACTTTGGTAGCAAGAATGGAAAAGCAAAATATTTTCTCTAAGATGAGAAACTATGAAATGGTGATATTCAGAGGGTTTTGGGTGTCCTTGAGCACGACTCACGGAAAGTTAACTTGCAGGTACAGCAAGCAATTAACAAAACAAATAATTGGCTATCCTTTATTTCAACGGTCTTGGAGTACAATTGTAAGGAAGTCTTGCTTTAATTATACAGGGCTTTGGTGAGACCACACCTGGACTACTGTGCACAGTTTTAGTCTCCTTACATAAGGAAGGATATATTTACTATAGAGCGGGTGCAACAAAGGTTCACTAGATGTATCCCTGGGATGAGACAGTTGTCCTATGAGGAGACATTGAGTAGAGTGGGCCTATACTCTCTGGAGTTTAGAAGAATGAGAGGTGATCTCATTGAAACATATAAGATTCTGAGGGGGATTGACAGGGTAGATGTTGAGAGGTTGATTCCCCCTGGCTGGAGAGTCCACAACCAGGGGGCACAGACTCAGGATCATGGGTCGGCCATTTAAGACTGAGATGAGGAGGAATTTCTTCACTCAGAGGCTGGTAAATCTTTAGAATTCTCCACCCCAGAGGGCCATGGATGCTGAATCATTGAGTATATTCAAGGCTCAGATTGATATATTTTTGGAAACTAGGGGCAACAAGTGATATGGGGATTGGGCGGGAAAGTTGGGTTAGTGCAGAAGATCAGCTCGAGGGCCCATATGGCCTACTCCTGCTCATATTTCTTATGTTATTAAGGCATGTTTTCAATCGGTAGTTTCCATTATAAATGTGGACATAATGGACAAAGCTAATGCAAACAGTGTGGCAAAAATGTGACAACAAGAAGTAAGATGTTTCAGACAAGACATGCACTCAGATATAATATTTTTAATATATGAATAGTCAACCTCTTTTGGCATTGCTCAAGGGGTGTTGAGACCGAGTATAACCTTCAGGTGAAGAGTTAGAGTTAGAGTCTCGGACACATAGGTATAATTTCGGCCCTCATTTTAAAGTCATACAATCTGTCCTTATTTTTTTTGATACATTTCCATTATAAATTCCCCTGACTGCTTCTATAATGTGAACCTGTCACTTTGTAATTGAATTCTCCTGTTAGACGTGCTCCTGCAGAGCCTCCACTGGTCAGTGGGCATCATTGCAGCGTGATACGTTTACACAGGCAGTTTGCATTATAACTGTGTAAGGAAAGGGTTAATCAGACTGTCCTGACTTATACTGTATCGATATCGCTTTGCATTGGAGTAATGTTAAACTTCAGCCTTTGACTGTTAAAGCATGGAAGTTTAAGTCATTGTAAAGTGCCACTGGGATGTTCAGCCAGACCAACCTTTAAGCAATGGTCAGTTTAGTCAGTTCAGTAAACTTGATCAAAGACATGCACGCTGATTCATATATGTCAGAGAATCTTAATCCGTTGATAACAAGTGCAGGGATAACAGGTAGTTCTCCAGAAAACCCTCTGGGTAAATCTCATCCATTTTAATTGAGGCTTCTATAGAAGCAGGAGATTGATTCGTACAAAATGGTACAGAATCAAAGGCAGACCAGGCATAATTACAATTACAAGTTTCACTGTGGATACGGTAGCATAGTAAATATGTTACTGGACTAGAAATCCAGAGACATGAGTTCAAATCCCACCACGAAAATTTAAACCCACTTACATAAGTAAATCTGAAATAAAAAGCTAGTACAGGTTGCACCTCCCCTTATACAGCATCCTCGGGACCTGGCCTGTTCCGGATGAGGGAATTTTCAGGACGAGGGGTGGTCATGTTAAATTGGATGGTACAGCTGCTGAGCAAGGGTATATCGGGGCTGGCTGGCTGGGGGCTGGGAGTGCGGCAGAGAGATCATGGCGGGCGGTGGTGGGGTGGGCAGTAGATCGCGAGGTCAAGCCAGCAATTGCAGGAGTCAGCAGTGAGGAAGCACTTCAATTTGTTATGTCGGAGTTCTGCGCATGCGCAACCCGGTAGCCAGGAATGGTTCTGGATCAGGGATGTTCAACCTGCATCAGCAATGGTGAATGAAACGACTTGATTGTTGTTAAAAACCCATCTGGTTTACCACTGCCCCTTAGGGAGAGAAATCTGGCCTATAGGTGACTCCAGACCCACAGCAATGTGGGTTCCTCTTAAACGCCCTCCGCAATAGCCCAGCATTCAGTTGTACCAAACCGCTCCGAAAATAAACCTTGACCCGACACGGACTGCAGGGGTTCAAGACGCCGTCTCATCATCACATTTTCAAGGGCAATTAGGGATGTGCAATAAATGCTGGACTTCCCAGCGATGCCCACATCCCGAGAATTAATTAAAAAGAAACTTGGTGGAATGGCAATTATATGAAACAAGAGTGAACCTGTCAGAAAAATAACAAAGTAAGGAAACTGCACCGGTCTATGGAAAAATAACTTGTTGACACGAAAGTTATTGATAATGGACAAGTCAATTAAATTGTATTTTAAAGTATAATGGCACAATGCATAATTGTGTGGATAGTCACATGGAGTGAGTGAGAGAAATGTATAAAACTGACAGTTTGTGATGAATCTTTGGTGTTGTAAAAGCCTAAGATAGTGACCTCAGATCTCTCTTGCATTTCAATCCCCAACCAAACCATCATCAATATTTAAAGTCATTTGTCAAAGGGTTAGAGGGGATTTTAGAATTTCTTTCAACCAGAGGACAGTGGGGGTCTGAAGCTCGCTGCCTGAAACGCTGGGAGAGGCAGAAACCCTCATCGCATTTAAAAAGTACTTAGATATGCACTTGAAGTGCCGGAACCTACAGGGCTACGGACCAACAGCTGGAAAGTCGGTTTAGGCTGGATAGCTCTTTGTCGGACGGAACGGACACAATAGGTTGAATGGCCTCTTTTTGTGCCACAGATTTCTATGATTCTAATTGTGATAGTAAGTTTTATTTTTAAGTATGTTTAAGTAGCTGCGTACTTAATATATCCGTGAGACCTGATATTCATGGTATAAGAAGCTTATTACTCTTAATTATCCCGTTATTAAGCTTGAGTATAGAAGATTAAGAGTGATGCAGTTGAGGTGGTTAAGATGATTAAAAGAAGCTGATAGGGTAGATGGAGAGAAACTGTTTCCTCTGGTGGGGATAGTCCACAACAAGGGAGCAGAACCATAAAATTAGAGACAGGCTATTCAGGGGTGATGTCAGGAAGCATTTCTTCACACAAAGGGGAGTGGAAATCTGGAACTCTCTCCCCCAAAAAGCTATTGAGGCTGGGGGCGTCAATTTCAAAGCTGAGACTGATAGGTTTTTATTGGGTATGGGTATTAAGGGTTATGGAACCAGGGCAGGTAGATGGAGTTCCGATGCGGATCAGCCAAAATCGAAGTGAGTGGCTGAACAGGCTCGAGGGTCTTAATGACCCCCTTCCATTCCTATGTTCCTATTGATTTGGGGAAGCAAATTATTGATCAGGACCCCGCCTCTTTAACAACTGTGAGTGTAGGAATGTGTTATGGCGGGATCGGAAAATGGCAGCACCAAGACGGGCCGAGATTGAAATGGGATCGGGGTCTTAACTGCGATGCTGATCCCTGATATGCAGATATTAATGAGGCATCAGCCTATTTCCTGTGGATCTCCGGCCCCCTAAATTGAGGCTCCCCCCTGCCCGCAACATCTCCACGCGGATTAGGTCCCACCATCACTGCGTGTCACATAACTACACCCAGGCTCGACTTGGCTTTTAACAGGTTTATTTATGAGAATAAAAAGCATTTTATATTTCAATTCAGTGCAATTGATTCAGGGAAGACATGATTAAAAATGGTAGCACTCAACTTGCAAGGGCGCAGTGACTAAAAACAGTTTAATGGCTTCACCGGGTGACCTTAGGGAGGAGGTGTTATAACAGATCTATAGTACGACGCAGGGATGGTGTGTATTGTAACCCAATGGTCACACAGTTCCACGCTTCACATCTGAATGCTCCTTTCCTTGTGCACTTACATAGGAAGATAGGAACAGGAGGAGGCCATTCAGCCCCTCGAGCCTTTTCCAACATTCAATGAGATCATGTCTGACCTGTGACCGAACTCCTTCTTGGCCCCAATCCCTTAATACCGTTGGTAAACACAAATCTGTCAATCTCAGATTTAAAATTAACAATTGATCGAGCATCAATTGCTGTTTGCAGAAGAGAGTTCCAAACTTCGCCACTCTGTGTGTAGAAATGTTTCCTAACTTCACCTTGAAAGGTCTGGCTCTTATTTTTAGTCTGTGCCTCCGAGTCCTAGGCTCCCCAGCCAGTGGAAATAATTTCTCTCTCTCTCCCGTATCAATTCCCCTTAATATCTTGAAATCTTCAATCAGATCACCCCTTAATCATTTAAATTACAGGGAATACAATCCTAGTTTGTGTAATCGCTCCTCGTAATTTAACCCTTGGCGTCCAGGTATCATTCTGCATTTTACTCCACCTGGTGGATCCTCTCATCTACCGTCCTTGGTTGATTCATGTTCATGAGCTCACATGGTGAGTGACGCATGGGGAGGGAAATGGATATCGGGCAATTAATGGGCAATAGGCCTCACTGCCCGCCTTTGACTCCTTTCTCTGCCACAACCCCAACCGATTTCACGGAGAAATGTGGAGGAGGATCCAGTCCAGAAGATGCCATGCACCTATTGAAAGAGCAGGGAGTGCTCCTGGAGTCCCGGCTAACCTTCCTCTCACAAACAACATCTATCCAAACTGGTCATTTGTCTCATTGGTGTTTGTGGGAGCTTGCTGTGCACAAATTGGCTGCCGCATTTCCTGCTTTACAACAGTGACTACATTTCAGACGTAATTCATCAGCTGCAAACTGCTTTGGGATGTCCTTATGTTGTGAATCAGTTTATCTGTTACCCACGCTCCCTCCTCCCTTTGTTGAAATCAAAACCTATGGGGTAGATCAGTCGTAGATCAGTGGGCAGCACACTCACCTCTGAGTCAGAAGGTTGTGGGTTCAAGTCCCACTCCAGGAACTTGAGCACGCAAATCTCGGCTGACGCTCCCAGTGCAGTACTGAGGGAGTGCTGCACTATCGGAGGTGCCGTCTTTTGGGTGAGACATCAAACCGAGGCCCTGTCTGCTCTCCCAGGTGGACATAAAAGATCAGTTGGCACTATTTCAAAGAAGAGCAGGGGAGTTATTCCCAGTGTCCTGGTCATATTTATCCCTTAATAAACATGATTAAAACAGATTATCTGCTCAACCCTGAGATGGGACACACTGTGCCATGGTGCACCAGTGTGGAGGGACTGGATGGTTAAGGTGGTGGATAATCACATGGGCTGCTTTGTCCTGGATGGCGTGGGGCTTCTTGAGTGTTGTTGCAGCTGCACTCATCCAGGCAAGTGGAGAATATTCCATCACACTCCAGCTGTGTGCCTTGTAGATATGGAAAGGTGGAAGTGTTGGATGATGTAAATCTCAAACAGTGAGAAGAATTAGAAACTCGAAAGCGGGTGTAGAACTGCTCCAGTGATAATTAGTCCTGAACAGCCCAGCTTCACCTTCTGTCCTCCCCTATCTCTGTTAACTCAACCTGCCCCTTTCACGCACCGACTCACTTTCCCACAACTCTGTTTTTAAATTAACTTTTAGTTCGTTGTACGAGATGAGCAGAATCCCAGCCGGTTACCGCTGCCTAGACTCCACCCCCACCTCTGCGGGCAGCTTCTGGGTGAAACCGATGAGTTGACGAGTTCTCCTTCGGTTTTAAGTCTTTGGTGAGCTTCAGAAACAGATGAATAGGCTGTGTGATGGCTCGCCTCATCTCCTCCCTGAACTTAGCCTGGGTGAGAGCGTAAATGCAAGTGTTGGTGCAGGAGTTCATGTACATCAGCATGTCGCCGACCTGCATGACCATAGGGCCTATGTCCAGCAACATCTCCTGGATCACAAAGACCACCACTCTGGTCATTCACAGCACGATGAAGCTGCCCGATATGGCGAAGAGCAGGATGATGGACCTTCTCCGGTTCTCCATTTCGGGGTCAACCTGCTTCCCATCGCCACCTTGACCCCGGAATGCCCTGCTGACCCGACTGGCCACGAGAACGTACCTGACAGTGAGAGCGTTGAGCAGCAAGATGCACACGTAGGGAATGAGAGGGGTTAAGATGGTACAGGACCAAAGGTATGCTGCCCAGGGGGTTTTGGTACAAAGGTTGCGGAGCCTGCAGACTGGGAACGGGCCGCGGGCATCAACGGCTACGTAGGTGAAGTAGCGCGGGATATTGCGCAGGTAGCTCACCGTGCACACAGTCGTTATCACCCCGCTCGCTGTTCCCACCGTGCAGTATCTCGCTTTCCATTTCTGGAAACAAATGGCGACAAATCGATCAAGGGTGAAGGCCCCGGTGAGCCAGACCGAGCAGTCCACCACCGCGGCATTCATGATGCTGTTCAGGCTGCATACGTGGTAATGGGTGAGGATCGAGAAGGGGAAGTAGAGAGATCCCAGGTAGTTCAACATCACACAGAAGATGATGACCAGCAAGTCCACTGCTGCCATGGAGACCAGGTAACGGCCCGTGCATCTGGCGAGGCCACAGCTCCCGCGGGAGAGAATCACGATGGTCATTAAGTTAGCTGCCAGAGAGGGAAAGAGAGGTGAGAGTTAGTAATTACACCCACACCATGTGTTATAGGGCATGTTACATGAGGGAGAGATACCCTCGAGTAGCAACTGTTGAGAGTTGTCCCCAGCAACAGCCAGCATTCAAGATTGATTATGGCCATGGGATGTTTATAGTACTGCCTTAATAGTATGTTTAGATCATAACTTTTATGGTCACAACAACTCGAGAACTGCAACTTATGGGAAAGGCTGTTGATGATTGCATAATATAGAGAAATGTAAACATGTGTGCGTAAGAATCAGCTGTGCATTGAACAGAGACGACCATGTAAAGGTAATGAGTGGGAGACAGTGTGATGAAACTTGGTTGCAACACAGTGAAGAAGCAAAGAAGGAGTGAGGAAACTTGGCAGGAGAGGACATTTCAAGTTAGTTTAGAGCCAGAGGTTGGAAAATAGTAATGAGAGAATGATTGGCTATCAGTATGATAAATATGTCTTCGATAGCCGTATAAACTGTATGGATTCTATTTCCCTGATCGCTCTCATTATCCAATGCTCACCATACAAGTAAAGAGCAGCCATTGTCCATCACTCAGTGAAATACAATTGGTCCAACTCGGTCCATCACTCAATCAGCACTCATTGTTCAACTCACTTCATCACTCAATGAGATCCCATTGTTCAACTCAGCCCTCACTGAATGTGCTCTCATTGTTCAATTGTCTCCATCATTTAATGAGCTCCTATTGTACAACTCTCTACCAGTCACTCAATGGACTTGCATTTTCCAACTCACTCCCTAACTCAGTGGCCTCCCATTGCCCAACTCTCTACCTTACCCAATGGTCTCCCATTATCCAATCACAACCAGTCACTCCATTCACCTCCCTTTTCCAACTCTCGACATCAGGGAGGGAAAACATCCTCTGCATGGACCCTGTCAAGCCCCCTCAGAATCTTATATATTTCAATAAGATCACCTCTCATTCTTCTAAACTCCAAAGAATATAGGCCCGACCTGCTCAACCTTGCTTCATAAGACAACCCCTTCATCTCAGGAATCAACCTCTTGAACCTTCCCTGATCAGTACATCAATATCCTGCTGCAGTCCACAGCTTTCTTCTTCATTATCAACTACATGGCTGATTTTAGCCTCACCTGCAAACTTTTTAATCCCTTAAATCTATTGTTATCAGCCTTGATTATACCCAATCACTGAGCATACACAGCACTCTGTGGGACAGAATTCCAAAGAGTCACAACACTTTGAGTGAAGAAGTTTCTCCTCATCTCAGTCCCACATGGCCAACCAATTATCCTGAGGCTATGACCTCTAAATTCTCCAGTCAAACGAAATGGCCTCTCACCAATGACCCTGTCAAGCCCTCTAAGAATTATACAAATTTCAATTTAATCACCTCTCAATATTCTAAACTCCATAGAATATAGGACTCAATCTCTCATCCCAGGAATCAATCCAGTGAACCATCGTTACACCCCCAAGCATATCCTTCCTTAGGTAAGGAGACCAAAACTGTACACTGTATTCCAGGTGTGGTCTCACCAAATCCCTATATAATTTCAGCAAGACATTCTTATTCTTATACTCCAAGCCCTTTGCAATAAAGGTTTGCATTCCTAATTGCTTGCTGTCCCTCCATGTTAACTTTCTGTAATTTGTGTTCAAGGACATCCGAATCCCTTTGAATACTGACATTTCACAATTCTGCTTTTCCATTTTACCTATAATTTCACGTTTCCCCACATTATACTTCACCTGCCATCTTCTTGCTCACCCACTTATTCATTCCTATCCCCTTGTAGCCTCATTGCATCCTCCTCACAGCATATTTCTCACCTAGCTTTGTATCAGCAGCAAACTTGGAGAAATTATGCTCAGTTCCCTCATCTAAGTCATTGACATAGATTGTAAAGAGCTGAGGCCCCAGCACTGATCCTTGTAGCACTCCACTAGTTGTACCCTGCCATCCTGAAAATGACCTGTTTATTCCTACTCTCTATTATCTGTCCATTAACCAAGCCTCAGTCCATGCTACTCATATTACCCCCAACCCCATGAGCCCTAATCTTAGAAAAACATAGAAACATAGAAAATAGGTGCAGGAGTAGACCATTCGGCCCTTCGAGCCTGCACCGCCATTCAATGAGTTCATGGCTGAACATGCAACTTCAGTACCCGATTCCTGCTTTCTCGCCATACACCTTGATCCCCCTAGTAGAAAGGACTACATCTAACTCCTTTTTGAATATATTAAGTGAATTGGCCTCAACAACTTTCTGTGCTAGAGAATTCCACAGGTTCACCACTCTCTGGGTGAAGAAGTTGCTCCTCATTTCAGTCCTAAATGGCTTACCCCTTATCCTTAGACTGTGACCCCTGATTCTGGACTTCCCCAACATTGAGAACATTTTTCCTGCATCTAACCTGCCTAAACCCGTCAGAATTTTAAACGTTTCTATGAGATCCCCTCTCATTCTTCTGAACTCCAGTGAATACAAGCCCAGTTGATCCAGTCTTTCTTGATATGACAGTCCCGCCATCCCGGGAGCAGCAAGGCCCTGTATAACTGTAGTTAAACCTCCCTGTCCCTGTACTCAAATCCCCTCACTATGAAGGCCAACATGCCATTTGCTTTCTTAACCGCCTGCTGTACCTGCATGCCAACCTTCAATGAGTGATGTACCATGACACCCAGGTCTCGTTGCACCTCCCCTTTTCCTCATCTGTCACCATTCATATCATAGTCTGTCTCTCTGGTTTTACCACCAAAGTGGATAACCTCACATTTATCCATATTATACTTCATCTGCCATGCATTTGCCCACTCACCTAACCTATCCAAGTCACTCTGCAGCCTCATAGCATCCTCCTCGCAGCTCACACTGCCACCTAACTTAGTGTCATCCGGAAATTTGGAGATACTACGTTTAATCCCCTCCTGTAAATCATTAATGTACAATGTAAACAGCTGGGGCTCAGCACAGAACCTTGCGGTACCCCACTAGTCACTGCCTGCCATTCTGAAAATACCCATTTACTCTTACTCTTTGCTTCCTGTCTGCCAACCAATTCTCAATCCACGTCAGCACACTACCCCCAATCCCATGTGCTTTAACTTTGCACATTAACCTCTTGTGTGGGACCTTGTCGAAAGCCTTATGAAAGTCCAAATACACTACATCAACTGGTTCTCCCTTGTCCACCCTATTGGAAACATTCTTAAAACATTTCAGAAGATTTGTCAAGCACGATTTCCTTTTCACAAATCCATGCTGACTTGGACTTATCATGTCACCTCTTTCCAAATGCGCTGCTATGATATCCTTAATAATTGATTCCTTCATTTTACCCACAACCGATGTCAGGCTGACCGGTCCATAATTCCCTGTTTTCTCTCTCCCTCCTTTTTGAAAAAGCGGGGTTACATTGGCTACCCGCCACATCATAGGAACTGATTCAGAGTCTATGGAATGTTGGAAAATGACTGTCAATGCATCTGTTATTTCCAAGGCCACCTCCTTAAGTACTCTGGGATGCAGACAACCAGGCCCTGGGGATTTATTGGCCTTCAATACCAACAATGACACCAACACAATTTCCGGACTAATAAGGATTTCCCTCAGTTCCTCCTTCTTACTAGACACTCTGATACTTTTTATATCCGGAAGGTTGTTTGTGTCCTCCTTAGTGAATACCGAACCAAGTTCTTGTTCAATTGGTCTTCCATTTCTTTGTTCCCCGTTATGACGTCCCCTGATTCTGACTGCAGGGGACCTACGTTTGTCTTTATTAACCTTTTTCTCTTTACATATCTATAGAAGCTTTTGCAGTCCGTCTTAATGTTCCCTGCAACCTTCCTCTTGTACTCTATTTTCCCTGCCCTAATCAAACCCTTTGTCCTCCTCTGCTGAGGTCTAAATTTCTCCCAGTTCCCGGGTTCGCTGCTATTTATGGCCAATTTGTATGCCACTTCCTTGGCTTTAATACTATCTCTTGATAGCCACGGTTGAACCACCTTCCCTTTTTTATTTTTATGCCAGACAGGGATGTACAATTGTTGTTGTTCATCCATGCGGTCTCGAAATGTCTGCCATTGCCCATCCACTGTCAACCGCTAAAGCATCATTCGCCAATCTATCCTCGCCAATTGACAGATCATACCTTCACAGATACCCTTCTTTAAGTTCTGGACCATGGTCTCTGAATTAACTGTTTCATTCTCCATCCTAATGTCGAATTCCACCATATTATGGTCACTCTTCCCCAAGGGGCCTCGCCCAACTAGATTGCTATTTAATCCTCTCTCGTTACATATCATCCAGTCTAAGATGGCCTCCCCCCTAGTTGGTTTCTCGACATATTGGTCTAGAAAACTATCCCTTATGCACTCCAGGAAATCCTCCTTCACCGTATTGCCTCCAGTTTGGTTAGCCCAATCTATATGTATATTAAAGTCACCCATGATAACTGCTGCACCTTTATTGCATGCACCCCTAATTTCCTGTTTGATGCCCTCCCCAACATCACTACGACTATTTGGAGGTCTGTAAACAACTCCCACTAACGTTTTTTGTCCTTTGGTGTTCTGCAGCTCGAACCATATACATTCCACTTCAAGGATTTTGATCCATGACGGTAGCAGGCCAGGTAGATAAGGTGGTGAAGACGACATATGGAATGCATGCCTTTACTAGCTGAGGCAGAGAATAAAAGAGCCGGGGGGTTATGCTTGAAGTGTACAAAACACTGGTTAGGCAACAGCTGGAGTACTGCATGCAGTTCTGGTCACCACATTACAGGAAGGACATGATTGCACTGGATACGGTACAGAGGAGATTTACGAGGATGTTGTTGGGAGTGGAGAATCTTAGCTATGGGGACAGATTGGATAGGCTGGGTTTGTTAGGAGGTTGAGGGGAGATCTCATTGAGGTGTATAAAATTATGAGGGGCCTAGATATAGTGGGTAGAAAGGGCTTATTTCCCTAAGCAAAGGAGTCAACAACCAGGGGGCATAAATTTAATGTAATTGGTAGAAGATTTAGAGGGGATTTGGGGGGAAATTTCTTCACACAGAGGGTTATGGAGGCCTGGAACTCGCTGCCTGAAACGGTGGGAAAGGCAGAAACCCTCACCACATTTAAAAAGTACTTGGATGTGCACTTGAAGTGTTATAACCTGCAGGATTATGGACCTAGAGCTGGAAAGTGGAATTAGGCTGGATAACCTCTTGTTGGCCGGAGCGGACACGATGGGCCAAAATGGCCTCCTTCCATGCTGTAAATGTCTATGATTCTATGATTTTAAAGGATCAAGGGATATGGGAATAGGGTGGGAAAGTCATTCAACCATGATCTTATTGAGTGGCGGAGTAGACTCGAGCGGCCGTCTTGCCTACTCCTGCTCCTATTTCTTATATTCTTCATTGACCAACTCACTCGATTACTCAGTGAGCTGCCATTGTCCAACTATCTATGGCACTCAATCAACTGCCACTGCCTGGCTCCCATCAGCAATCACTAAGCTTCCACGTACAAGCTCTCCCAGTCACTGAATGCCACCCCCAGTATCCAATTTCCACCATCAATCAATGTTTCCAGTCTCCAATCTCTAACGGTCTCTGAATGAGCCCCAATTTTCCAAATCCCACCAGCCAATCAATGTTCCAATTGCCCAACTCTTTCCCTCATTCCATGAGATCCCTTTGTCTTTCTCACCACCTCACTCGGTGAGCTCTGGTTGGCCAGCTCTCTGCATCAGTCAAATGGCTCCCAATTGTCCAATTCTCTGAGTCATCCAATAAGCTCCCATTTTCTAACTCTCTTCAGCAATCAGAACTCCAGATCCAACTATCTTTCCATCACTCAATCAGCCCCTATGAACGAGTTCCCGTTGTCCATCTCTCCCCTCACTCAATTATTTTCCACTAACCAGCTCTCTGTCACTCACCGGTCTCCCATTTACTAACTTCCCTCACCAGTCAGAGCTCCAGTTGTCCAACGCTCTCTTTCACTCATTGGCGTTTCATTGTCCAACTCTCTCCATCACACAATGAGCTCCAAGTGTCCAGCTCTCCCCATCTCTCACTGAGCTCCCTCTGTCCAACACACGCAAACAAGCACCCAAAATAGAATGCATTCACAAACACAGTTGCAAACACTCACACACAGACACTGAAACAGGAACACACTCACACAGTTGCACGCACACACAATCACAGTCAAATACACAAACTCTCGCATATACACACTCATAGACCAGTCAGCTTAACATCGGTGGTTGGAAAAATAATGGATAAATAATGGAATCTCTACTAAAGGAGAACAAGGAAGAACATCGAGAAACCAAAAATATAATAACGAATATTCAGCCTGGATTTCTAAAGGGAAAGTCTTGGTTGACCACATCATTGAATTTTTTGAAGAGTTAACAGAGAGTAGACAATAGAGATGCAGTAGCTGTCAGTTATCTAGATTTTCAAAAGGCCTTCGATGAGGTACCCCATAATAGACAAATGGACAAGGTCAGAGAATGCGGAGTCTGGAGACAAGTAGCTGTATAGATAGCTAGCTGGCTTCAAGACGGAAAGCAGAGAGTAAATGTAAAGGGTAGCTTTTCACAATGGCAAAAGGTGGGTATAGGTGTTCCACATCGATCAGTGCTGGGACCACCGTTGTTCACAATTCTATTCACGATTTCGACCTTGGAATCAAAAATACAAATTCTAAATTTGCTGATGACACCAAATAGAGGGGACAGTCAATACTAAGGAAGACTGTAACAAATTACAGGAGGACGTTAATAAACTTGCAGAATGTGCATATATTTGGCAAATTATGTTCAACACAGATAAATGTGGGAGGAAGAATAGGGAGGTCCCTTATTACTTGGAAGGTGCAAGTCTAGGTGGGGTAGAGGAACAAGGGGATCTCGGAGTACAAATACACAAATCGATAAAGTCGTAATACAGGTTAGCAAGGCCTTAAAAAAAGCAAACCAAGCCTGATTTCTTGAGGTATAGAATTGAAAAGTAGGGAAGTTATGCTGAACCTGTATCAAACTTTGGTTAGACCACACTTGGAGGACCGCGGACAGTTCTGGTCGTCATATTACAAAAAGTATATCGAGTCACTGCAGAGAGTGTAGAGAAGATTTACAATGATGATAAAGAACTGCAGTGGTATACATATTAAGAAAAAAAGGCTGAGAGGTGACCTGATAGAGGTCTTTAAAGCTATGAAATGCTTTGATAGGTTGGTACAGAAGAACTTTTCCACTTGTGGGGAAGAGCATAACTGGAGGCCATCAATATAAGACAGTTACCAAGAAATCCAATGGGGAATTCAGAAGAAAATTCTTTACCCAAAGAGTGGTGGAACTCGCTACCACAGGGAGTGGTTGAGGCGAATAGTATTGATACATTTAAGAGGAGGCGAGACAAGCATACGAGGAAGAAGGGATTAGAGGGTTATGCTGATAGATTTAGATGAGGAAAGGCAGGAGGAGGCTCGAGAGGAGCATCAATGCCTGCATGGACTGGTTGGGCCGAATGGCCTGTTTCTGTGCCGTATATCCTATGTATTTAATTCCCACAGACACACAAGACACAGACCGACACACGCAGGCACAAGTACACACAGAGCCACATACATCTACACTTAGATATTAAAACACACACACACTCACACAGTAGCTTGCATGTAGAAACACAGTTATGCAGGCACACGAAAATGCACATTAGCACACACTCAGAAACAGTCACACATATACTTACACGCATTCACACACTAGCATGCTCAAACAAATGCAGTCTCATACACACAGTCACACACACACATACACGCTCTCACACACATACACCCATGCAGCCACGCATTCACAGGTTGCCAGTCATTAAAGAGGAGTTCCCTCATTTGGTGACTATCTGCTACTCACATACCGGCCACACCGATGACTGCCAGGCAATGGTAGAACACGTCCTGCACTAGTAAGAATGCCAAGCTTCCCATCCTCGCAGAGAGTCAGTGACGTGTGTTGAAGCTGGAGACAGCAGCACACACTGACACACAGAGGCAGTGCTTTGGAAGTAGCCTTTAATATATACTCAGGAGAATCTCCCAGTGAGACATCGAGCTCAGGGGGGGCCTGGTACCAGCTGCAGTCAATGCAGTCGCACAATAGGTAAGGGACCTTAACTATCCTAATCCACGGGAGAGCTTATGTGGATATTGCACTTTAATAACCTCAAACACACCCTGCAATAGCAGAGTCACCGAGTAATATTCAGAAGGTTCAGAGGCGGTTTCAACAAAATGGTATTATTTTGAGGCAGGTGCAGGAGAGTAGCAGAACCTGGGCTGCATATTGACAAATCCTTGAAGGTGTCAGGGCCACTTCATCAGGCGACTAAGAAAGTATATGAAGACTTGCTTTGGTAAATAGGGACTTTGGATTCTAAAACAAGGAAGGCATGTCAACGCTCTACAAAAAACTGGTTAAGCCTCAGCTGGATAATTGTGTCCAATTCTGGTCACCGTACTTTAGGAAGGGTGCAGAGGCGGTTTACAAGGATAATACCAGGGAGAGGAAGCTCAGTTACATTGAGAGATTTGAGAAGCTGGGATTGTTCTGCTTAGGGCAGAGAAGGTTAAGTACTGATCGAATAGTGGTATGCAAAGTTACGTAGGGTTTTGATAGAGCAACTAGGGAGAAAGGGCTTCCTCTGGCAAGAGGACCAGGAACCATCGGGCATAGATTAAATTAATTGTCAAAAGAGCTAGAGAGGAAATGATGAGAAACATTTTAATACAGAGGGTTGGTATGATCTGGAACACATTGCCTGAAAGGGTACTGGAATCAGATTCCATAAAACAAAATAGAAAGAAAGACTTGCATTTATATAGCGCCTTTCACGACCATCGGACGTCCCAAAGCGCTTTGCAGCCAATGAAGTACTTTTGGAATGTAGTCACTGTTGTAATGTGGGAAACACGGGAGCCAATTTGTGCACAGCAAGCTCCCACAAGAAGCAATGTGATAATGACCTGATAATCTGTTTTAGTGATGTTGATTAAGGGTTAAATAATGACCAGGACACTGGGGAAAACTTTCCTGCTCTTCTTTGAAATAGTGCCACAAGATCTTTTACGTCCACCTTCGAGCACAGACAGGGCCTCAGTTTAACATCTCATCCTGAACGACGGCATTTTTGTGCTCAAGTCCCTGGAGTGGGACTTGTACCGACAACCCTAGGAACTTTCACAGGAGTTTTCAAGCACTTAGAAAGCCTCTAAATTGCAGAGAACCAATCTAATACAATCACAACATTGCCAGCAGTAAAACCTTTGCTGTGTTTTGCCGAGAGAAGCTGAGAGCCCCTTTTAAATACTGTTTCCCCACTTGTACTGCCCGTGGTGTGTGGGAAGGATCAGGAACAGGCAGCAGCAACAAGGGCCGAGACAGAAATGGGGATTGGGGTCTTATCGTCATAGGCGGTCCATCGAACAAGTATGACTTGCTTCCACATGAGTTCATCGATGTTTCAATGAAGGACCCGATGTTCCCATCCTGAACTCCAATTGATGGGGTGAAAGATTCCTGTGCATGGATTTTTTTAACGTGTGATGACCATTGCACATCAGCCACCACCCGGGTTTGACAGGGCTCGGTCTTGTCCAGTGGCAAGGGTAAACCAGGACGACTGGAGACCAGCTCTGCTGCGTGGACCTAGTGTGCACACATATCACAGTGTGGGCCGGCCCGTGCTACCCCTGGGCCCTCAGCTCTTCTGGGCCCCATACCCTAATTCACCGCACCACCACCATGATCTCTTGCTGCTTCTCCATCGCAATCATTCGCCGCACCTCCGCCACAATTTCTCGCCACACTTCCGCCATAAACATTCAACAAACCTCCGGCACGATCACCCACCAAATCTCAGCCATGATCCGTCATCGCTGCTCCTCCACGATTACTCATCGCAAGTGTCATGCATGTATGCTTGGTTTTACTAGCCACCAGGTGGTGCCACTGTTGGAGATCATTGGGCTGTGCGTACATGTGTGTGGCCCAGCTATAAAAAGCCAGCCATCTTGTAATGTACTCACATTGGGCTTTAATAAAGTAAAGCCTGCTTTGTACCTGTTCAGAATTGAGTTACTGCATAAACAACATTTGGCGACGAGGTAACAAGAACCTTTGCATGCAAAAATGAGCACAATTGGAATTCTAGAGCGATTTGTGTAGGGAGAAGATTGGACAGACATTGTAGCCTGCTTGAACCAGTACTTGGTGGCCAACAAAATGGAGAAAGAGGCAGACGCAGTTCAGCGCCAGGCGGTCCTCCTCACGGTTTGCGATCGAAAAATCTATCGACTCATAAAGAATCTCCTCTCGCCCTTAAGTCTAATGGACAAGGACTACGAAACATTGTGTGCTTGGTACGTGACCATCTCAACCCAGAAGAAGCTATCATCATTGTTATATATGTAAACTTGTATATACTCTGTACAGCCACAAGAGGGCTCATTCCCTGGAGTCCCAAGGGATCCCATAAGCCCATTGGAGCACATGTATTTAAGGAGGCCTCACAGATTGGAGAGGCTCTCTGGAGACCTGCAATGAAGGACGAAATTCACACTTTACTTTGAGCTCAAAGTATCCAGTCAGACTCTTTCTTCATACAGAACAACTGGCGACAAGATACAGATCGCGAACCCAACGATGCAGACAACAGTGGGCGTCCTGGAGAAATTCTCTGAGGGAGATGATTGGGAAAGCTTTGTGGAGCGACTCGACCAATACTTCGTAGCCAATGAGTTAGAAGGAGAAGCGAATGATGCCAACTGAAGGGCGATTCTCCTCACCGTCTGCGGGCCACCAACGTAGGGCTTCGTGAAAAATCTGCTTCCTCCAGCGAGTCCCACAGAGAAATCATACGATGATTTGTGCACACTGATTTGAACCTGAAGGAAAGCGTTTTGATCGCGATGTACTGGTTCTACACCTATAAAAGGCCTGAAGGCCAGGAAGTGGCGAGTTATGTTGCCGAGCTAAGACGCCTTGAAGGACATTGCAAATTTGAAGGACATTTGGAGCACATGCTCAGAGACATTTTCGTACTTGTCATTGGCCACGAAACAATACTTCGCAAATACTTGACTATAGAGACCCCAACATTGATTTAGGCCATAGCGATAGCCCAGTTGTTCATTGCCACCTGTGACAATTTGAAGCAAATCTCTCAGCACACAAGTGCTGCTACAAGTACCGTGAACAACGTGATGTTGTTTTCAAATGGCAACGTACATGGCAGGCCCCCACGCCTGCAGCTGCACATCCGCAGAGGTCTGAGTCCACCATCAAGGGTGATGAATGGAAGGCCATCAACACCTTGTTGGCGCTGTGGGGGTGATCATCGTTTCCATTCATGCCACTTCAAAGGGTACGTTTGCAAGGGCTGAGGAACAATGGGACACCTCAAACGTATGTGCAGGCGAGCTGCAAATCCTGTTAATACTGCAAACAACCATGTTGCAGAGGAGGAAGATCCACGGCGGATCATGATGAACCAGAGCCTCAGACCCAGGAGGCAGAGGTATATGGGGTGCACACATTTACCACAAAGTGTCCCCCGATAATGCGGAATGTTGAACTAAATGGACTCCCAGTGTCAATGGAGCTGGACACAGGCGCGAGCCAGTCCATCATGAGCAAAAAGACTTTCAAGAAATTGTGGTGCAGCAAGGCCTCAAGGCCAGTCTTATCTCTAATTCACACAAAATTAAGAAGTTATACAAATGAACTGATTCTCATAACCGGCACGGCCACTGTATAGGTGTCCTACAATAGAGCGGTGCACTCTGGGTGGTACTGGGCGATGGTACCACGCTGCTCGGCAGGAGCTGGCTGGGAAATATACACTGGAACTAGGACGATGTGTGAGTGCTCTCGCTGCTGACAACACTTCGTGTGCCCAGGTCTTAAACAAATTCCCCTCACTGTTCAAATCAGGCATCGGGAAGTTCCAAGGAGCAAAAGTGCAGATCCACCTAATTCCAGCGGCGCAACCCATCCATCACAAGGCGAGAGCAGTACTGTACATGATGAGAGAAAGGGTAGAGATCGAGCTCGACCGGCTGCAAAGAGAGGGCATCATTTCACCGATCAAATTCAACGAGTGGGCCAGCCCAATCGTCGCAGTCCTCAAAGGAGATGGCACAGTCGGAATCTGTGGCGATTACAAAGTAACGATCAATCGTTTCTATCTGCAGGACCAATACCCACTACGAAAAGCCGGCGACCTCTTTGCAAAGCTGGTGGGAGGAAAGACGTTCAAGAAGCTGGACTTGACTTCAGCCTACATGACGCAGGAGCTGGAGGAATCCTCGAAGGGCCTCACCTGCATCAACACACAAAAAGGTCTCTTCATTTATAACAGATGCCCGTTTGGAATTCAATCAGTGGCGGTCATGTTCCAAAGAAACATGGAAAGCTTACTGAAGTTGGTTCTGTACACAGTGGTCTTCCAGGACGACATCTTGGTCACAGGTCGGGACACAGTCGAGCATCTGCAGAACCTGGCGGAGATTCAACCGCATGAGGCTCAGGTTAAAAAGCTCAGTGCGTTTTCCTGGCACCTGAAGTGGAGTTCCTGGGGAGGAGGTTCGTGGCGGATGGCATCAGGCCCGTAGATTCGAAGACGGAGGCAATTGAGAACGCACCAAGCCACAGAACGTGATGAAGCTACGGTCGTTTCTCGGACACCTGAACTATTTTGATAACTTCTTACCGAGTCTCAGCACACTGTTCGAACCACTGCACGCCTTACTGCGTAAAGGGGATGGATGGGTATGGGGCAAAAGCCAAGAAAATGCCTGTGTAAAAGCTAGAAAATTGTCATGCTCAAACAAATTTCTTGTGTTGTATGATCCATGTAAGCGTTTGGTACTGGCATGTGATGCATCGTCATATGGTGTCGGGTGTGTATTGCAACAAGCTAATGATTTTGGGACATTGCAACCAGTTGCTTACATATCCAGGAGTCTGTATAAGGCTGAGAGAGCCGACCGCATGATTGAAAAAGAAGCGTTAGTGTGTGTCAATGGGGTAAAGAAAATGCATCAATATCTGTTTGGGCTAAGATTTGAATTGGAAACTGACCACAAGCCACTCATATCCCTGTTTTCCGAGAGTAAAGGGATAAATACCAACACATCGGCTCGCATCCAGAGATGGGCGCTCACGTTGTCTGCAAACAACTACACCATCCGCCACAGGCCAAGCACAGAAAACTGTGCCGATGCTCTCAGTAGGCTGCCATTATCCAGCCTGCAGATTTAGTCATGGTTATGGAAGCACTTGAGAGTGAGCAATCACCCGTCACAGCCCAACAGATTAAAAGCTTAATGAACCAGGACGCTTTACTGTCCCTAGTTAAAAACTGTGTCCTTCATTGGAGCTGGTCCAGTGTCTCAGGGAAATGCTGGAAGAGATAAAGCTGTTCCAGCGGTGCAAAGCTGAATTATCTATACAGGCAGACCTCCTTCTGTGGGGTAATCGGATAGTGGTTCCGAAGAAGGGCAGAGAGACTTTCATCAATGACCTCCACAGTACCCACCCAGGCATCGTAATGATGAAAGCGATAACCAGATCCCATGTGTGGTGGCCCGTTATTGATGGGGACTTAGAGTCCTGCGTGCATAGATGCAACACATGCTCGCAGCGAAGCAATGTACCCAGGGAGGCGCCACTCAGTTTATGGTCTTGGCCCTCCAAACTGTGGTCTGGAGTCCATGTCGACTATGCAGGCCCGTTCTTGGGTAAAATGTTCCTAGTGTTTGTAGATGCATACTCCAACTGGATTGAATGTGAGATAATGGCGGCAAGCACATCCGCTGCCACCACTGAAAGCCAGTGAGCCATGCTTGCCACGCACGGCCTGCCCGATGGCCTTGTGAGCAACAATGGGCCATGTTTTACCAGTGCTGAGTTCAAAGAATTCATGACCCGCAACGGGATTAAACATGTTACATCTGCCCCATTTAAACCAGCATCCAATGGTCAGGCAGAGATAGCAGTGCAAAACTTCATGCAAGGCTTGAAGAGGGTAACTGAAGGCTCACTGCAGACTCGCCTATCCCGAGTCCTGCTGAGCAACTGCATGAAACCCCACTCACTAACCGGGATCCCACCTGCTGAACTGCTCATGAAAAGGGCACTTAAGACAAGGCACTCGTATGGCAGGGCCTACCCGACTGTATATGTGAAACCTGTGGCTGCTCAGAATCCGCCAATGGGAATGCATCAAATATCACCATGCTGGCGTCGTGGGGGAAATCATCGGTATCATCAGTGTCAGTTTAAAGAGTATATTTGTAAAGGCTGTTCGAGAGTGGGGCATCTCCAGCATATGTGTCCGCAACTGAGCAAGCGTGCTGCGACACATCACATGGAGGATGACGACCAGTCTAGTGCAGATCCGTATATGCAATCCGAGATGCCAGAGGAGGAAGTGCATGGACTGTATTCATTCCTAACAAAGAGCCAACCGATAATGATTAATGTAAAACTTAATTGTATGCCGGTATCAATGAAATTGGACATGGGTGTGAGTCAATCAATAATGAGCCAGAGGACATTCGACAGGCTGTGGGATACTAAGGCTGTGAGGCCTAAGCTGAGTCAATGCCAGTCAATGCCAAGTTGCGTACGTACACTAACGAAATCATAACAGTGATTGGCAGTGCAGTAATCAAGGAGTCGTATGATGGTGTGGTTCACAATGTACCATTATGAATTGTTCCAGACAATGGCCCAACGCTGTTCTGCAGGAACTGGTTGGAAAAAACTCAAATGGGACTGGAACCAGATCAAAGTGTTGTTGTTGGAGGAGGAGACTCCATGTGGTTAAGTGCTGAGCAAGCTCCCCTCACTGTTTGAACCAGCCACGGCAATTTCACAGAGCCAAGATGCAGATCCACATGGACTCGGATGCAAGACCTGTCCATCATAAGCTCGGGCAATTCCATACATGATGAGGGAGCAGGTCGAAACCGAACTGGACAGAAACCAGTGTGAAGGGATCATATCACCGGTCACATTTAACGAATGGACCAGCCCCATTGTTGAAAAGTGATGGCACTGTCAGGATTTGTGGAGACTACAAGGTTACGATCAATCGAGTTTCGAAACAGGATCAATACCCGTTACCGAAGGCTGATGACCTGTGTGCCACAGGCTCGAATGGCTGAATGACCTCCTCCTGGTCCAATGTTACAGACTCGAGGGACTGAATGGCCTGCTCCTGTTCCTGTCCAACAGGCTCCAGGGGCTGAATGGGCCTCCTCCTGTTCCTATGTAACAGGCTCCCGGGGCTGAATGGGCCTCCACCTGTTCTTGTGTAACAGGCTCCGGGGGCTGAATGGGCCTCCTCCTGTTCCTGTGTAACTGACTCGAGGATCTGAATGGGCCTCCTCCTATTCCTGTGTAACAGGCTCCAGGGGCTGAATGAGCCTCCTCCTGTTCCTGTGTAACTGACTTGAGGATCTGAATGGGCCTTCTCCTGCCCATATGGAACAGGCTATAACTGCTGAATGAAATACTCCTGTTCCATTCCTACGATATGCGCTCTGCCCCTGTGACCCTGTCATCACTGTGAGGGTTGCTGCTCTCACACTGCACTGAGGGACAGATACCGTCTCTCTGCCCATCCCTGGCACCCCCCTGCCATTGCCCCAGGGAGCAGCTTTCACAGTGAGATTGTATGAAACCGAAGGATCCCAGGGATGGCTGAAGGAGCTCCTGCAACTTAATTCAACCCAGAGAAATAATCCGTCTCACCGGGCCTGGAGGCGCTGATCAGCAGAGGAAGAAAGTCACTCCTCGCCTTCAAATATATGCCAAGTAACAACTCGAATCCGCAACATTCTCACTTTAACCCCTCAACCTTAACTCTTCTTAACTCCCTCACCTTAATTCACAGAATCATAGCATGGTTACAGTAAAGAATGAGGCTAATCGGCACGTTGAGACCATACCGGCTCTCTGCAAGTGCGCCTCAGCTAGTCCCACTCCCCCGCCCTTTCCCCATTGCCCTGCATTTTTTTTCCTACAGGTACTTATCCAGTTCAGGTTGAGGAGCTGGGAGGTGCCAAAGCATGGCACTACAGAAAAGTAGTTTAGCTAAAACAGACTTTTCAGACGGGCTGTTTAAGAATTCCCATGATTCGAACTGGAATTAAAGGTCAAAAGTTATTTTCTACATACACGAGATCAACTTTGGAGACCAATTTCCTGCAGTAACTAATAGCTTCTCCTTGTACCCGAAGTAACCTTGAGAAATGGCATTTAAAAACGGAATGAATATATTAGAGTGCACTACAGTGCCACCACTGCCTGGAAGGTGTCATTACAACGTGACATTCAGGAAGGATATCTTTGCCTTAGAGGCAGCGCAATGATGGTTGACCAGATGGATTCCTGGGATGAGAGGGTTATCCAGTGAGGAGCAATTGAGTAGAATGAGCCTATACTCTCTGGAGTTCAGAAGAATGAGAGGTGATCTCATTGAAGCGTATACAATTCTTGGAGGACTTGACAGGGTAGATGCTGAGAGGCTGTTTCTCCTAGCTGGATCAGTGCTTGGGCCTAAGCTGAATACAATCTATATCAATGACTTAGATGAGGGGACTGAGTGTAATATATCCAAGTATACTGACCAGACAAATCTCGGTGAACGTTAGCTGTGAGGAGGATGCAAAGAAGCCGCAAAGAGATATAGATCGATTGAGCGATTTGGCTGAAAGGTGGCAGATGAGTGTAATGTGAGGAAATGTGAGCTTATTGACTTTGGTAGCAAGAATGGAAAAGCAAAATATTTCTCTAACATGAGAAACTGTGAAATGGTGATATTCAAAGGGTTTTGGGTGTCCTTGAACACGACTCACGGAAAGTTAACTTGCAGGTACAGCAATCAATTAGCAAAGCAAATAGTTGGCTATCTTTATTGCAAGGGTCTTGGAGTACAAGCGTAAGGACGTTTTGCTGCAATTATACAGGGCTTTGGTGAGACCACACCTGGTGTACAGTGCACAGTTTTAGTCTCCTTACATAAGGAAGGATATACTTGCCATAGAGGGGGTGCAACAAAGGTTCACTAGATGTATCCCTGGGACGAGACAGTTGTCCTATGAAGAGAGATTGAATAGAGTGGGCCTATACACTCTGGAGTTTAGAAGAATGAGAGGCGATCTCATTGAAACGTATAACATTCTGAGGGGGATTGCCAGGGTAGATGTTGAGAGGTTGATTCCCCCTGGCTGGAGAGTCTAGAGCCAGGGGGCACAGACTCAGGATAATGGGTCCGCCATTTAAGACTGAGATGAGCAGGAATTTCTTCACTCAGAGGATGGTGAATCTTTAGAATTCTCCACCCCAGAGGGCCATGGATGCTGAATCATTGAATATATTCAAGGCTCAGATTGATATATTTTTGGAAACTAGGGGCAACAAGAGATATGGGGATTGGGCGGCAAAGTTGGGTTAGCGCAGAAGATCAGCTCGAGGGCCCATATGGCCTACTCCTGCTCCTATTCCTTATGTTATTAAGGCATGTTTTCATTTGGTAGTTCCCATTATAAGTGTGGACATAATGGACAAAGCTTATGCAAACAGTGTGGCAACAAGGTGACAACAAGAA
Source organism: Pristiophorus japonicus (assembly GCF_044704955.1). Lineage (NCBI taxonomy): Eukaryota > Metazoa > Chordata > Chondrichthyes > Pristiophoridae > Pristiophorus > Pristiophorus japonicus. Next base: position 23,259,335 of record NC_092011.1, on the reverse strand, counting down.
GTAAGATGTTTCATAGAAGAAATAGACTCAGATATAATATTTTTAATTATGAATAGTCAACCTCTTTTGGCATTGCTCAAGGGGTGTTGAGACCGAGTATAACCTTCAGGTGAAGAGTTAGAGTTAGAGTCTCGTACACATAGGTATAATTTCGGCCCTCATTTTAAAGTCATACATTCTGTCTATATTTATTTCAATACATTTCCATTATAAATTCCCCTGTCTGCTTCTATAATGTGAACCTGTCACTTTGTAATTGAATTCTCCTGTTAGTGGTGGTCCTGCAGCGCCTCCACTGGTCAGTGGGCGTCATTGCAGCGTGATACATTTACACAGGTAGTTTGCATTTTAACTGTGTAAGGAAAGGGTTAATCAGACTGTCCTGACTTTTACTGTATTGATATTGCTTTGCATTGGAGTAATGTTAAACTTCAGCCGTTGACTGTTAAAGCATGGAAGTTTAAGTCATTGTAAAGTGCCACTGGGCTGTTCAGCCAGGCCAATCTTTAAGCAATGGTCAGTTTAGTCAGTTCAGTAAACTTGATCAAATACATGAACGCTGATTCATATATGTCAGCTAATCTTAATCAGTTGATAACAAGTGCAGGGATAACATGTGGTTCTAAAGAAAACCCTCTGGGAAAAGCTCATCCATTTTAATTGAGGCTTCTTTTGAAGCAGGAGATTGATTCGTACAAAATGGTACAGAATCAAAGGCAGACATAATTACAATTACAAGTTTCACTGTGGGTATGGTAGCATAGTGAATATGTTACTGGACTAGTAATCCAGAGACATGAGTTCAAATCCCACCACGAAAATTTAAACCCACTTACTAAAATAAATCTGAAATAAAAAGCGAGTACAGTTTGCACCTCTCCTTCTCCAGCATCCTCGGGACCTGGCCTGTTCCGGATAATGGAATTTTCCGGACGAGGGGTGGTCATGTTAAATTGGATGGTACAGGTGCTGAGCAAGGGTATATCGGGGCTGGCTGGCTTTGGGCTGGGAGTGCGGCAGAGAGATCATGGCGGGCGGGGGGGGGGGGGTGGTGGGCAGTGGATTGAGTGGTCAAGCTAGCAATTGCAGGAGTCAGCAACAGGGAAGGACTTCAATTTGTTATGTCGGAGTTCTGTGCATGCGCCACCCGGTGGCCAGGAATGGTTCTGGATAAGGGAGGTTCAACCTGTATCAGCAATGGTGAATGAAACGACTGGATTGTTGTTAAAAACCCATCTGCCTCACCATTGCCCCTTCGGGAGGGAAATCTGGCCTATAGGTGTCTCCAGACCCACAGCAATGTGGGTTTCTCTTAACTGCCCTCCGAAATGGCCCAGCATTCAGTTGTACCAAACCGCTACAGAAATAGACCTTGACCCCACACGAACTGCAGGGGTTCAAGACGCCGTCTCATCATCACATTCTCAAGGGCAATTAGGGATGTGCACTAAATACCGGCCTTGCCAGCGATGCCCACATCCCAAGATTTAATTTAAAAGAAACTTGGTGGAATGGCAATTATATGAAACAAGAGTGAACCTATCAGAAAAATAACAAAGTGAGGGAACTGCACCAGTTTATGGAAAAATAACTTGTTAACACTAAAGTTATTGATAATGTCCAAGTCAATTAAATTGTATTTTAACGTATAATGGCATAATGCAGAATTGTGTGGATAGTCACGCAGAGGACGGTGGGGGTTGAAACTCGCTGTCTGAAAGGGTGGTAGAGGCAGAAACCCTCATCATATTTAAAAAGTACTTGGATATGCACTTGAAGTGCCGTAACCTACAGGGCTACGGACCAACAGCTGGAAAGTCGGTTTAGGCTGAATAGCTCTTTGTCGGACGGAACGGACACAATAGGTCGAATGGCCTTTCTGTCCCATAAATGTCTATGATTCTAAGTGTGATAGTAAGTTTTATTTTTAAATATGTATACGTAGCTGCGTACTGAATAAATCCGTGACACCTGATATTCATGGAATAAGAAGGTTATTACACTTAATTCTCCCTTTATTAAGCTTGAGTATAGAAGATTTAAGGAGCGATGCAGTTGAGGTGGTTAAGATGATTAAAAGGAATTGATAGGGTAGATGGAGAGAAACTGTTTCCTCTGGTGGGGATAGTCCAGAACAAGGGGGCAGAACCTTAAAATTAGAGACAGGCTATTCAGGGGTGATGTCAGGAAGCATTTCTTCACACAAAGGGGAATGGAAATCTGGAACTCTCTCCCACAAAAAGCTTTTGAGGCTGCGGGGTGCGGGGGGTCAATTTCAAAGCTGAGATCGATAGGTTTTTGTTGGGCATGGGTATTAAGGGTTATGGAACCAAGGCGGGTCGATGGAGTTCCGATACGGATCAGCCAAAATCGAAGTGAGTGGCAGAACAGGCTCGAGGTGCTGAATGACCCCCTTCCATTCCTATGTTCCTATTGATTTGGGGAAGCAAATTATTGATCAGGACCCCGCCTCTTTAACAACTGTGAGCGCAGGAATGTGTTATGACGGGATCGGGAACTGGCAGCACCATGACGGGCCGAGACTGAAATGGGATCAGGGTCTTAACTGCGATGCTGACCCCTGATGTGCAGATATTAATGAGGCATCCGCCCATTTCCTGTAGATCTCCGGCCCCCTAAATTGAGGCTCCCCCCCCTGCCCCCACCAACTCCACACGGATTGGATCCCACCATCACTGCATGTCACGCAACTACACCCAGGTTCGGCTTGGCTTTTAACAAGTTTATTTATGAGAATAAAAAGCATCTTATATTTCAATTCAATGCAATTGATTCAGGGAAGACATGATTCAAAATGGTAGCACTCAACATGCAAGGGCGCAGTGACTAAAAACAGTTTAATGGCTTCACCGGGTGACCTTAGGGAGGAGGTGTTATAACAGACCTATGGTACGACGCAGGGATGGTGTGTATCGTAACCGAATGGTCACACAGTTCCACGCTTCACGTCTGAATGCTCCTTCCCTTGTGCACTTTCATAGGAAGATAGGTACAGGAGAAGGCCATTCAGCCCCTCGAGCCTTTTCCAGCATTCAATGAGATCATGTCTGATCTGTGACCTAACTCCTTCTTGGCCCCGATCCCTTAATGCCGTTGGTTAACACAAATCTGTCAATCTCCGATTTAAAATTAACAATTGATCGAACATCAATTGGTGTTTGCAGAAGAGAGTTCCAAACTTATGCCACTCTTTGTGTGTAGAAATGTTTCCAATTTCATCCTGAAAGGTCTGGCTCTTATTTTTAGACTGTGCCTCCTGGTCCTCGGCTCCCCAACCAGTGGAAATAATTTCTCTCTAACTCCCGTATCAATTCCCCTTAATATCTTGAAATCTTCAATCAGATCACCCCTTAATCATCTAAATTACAGGGAATACAATCCTAGTTTGTGTAATCGCTCCTCGTAATTTAACCCTTGGCGTCCAGGTAACATTCTGCATTTTACTCCACCTGGTGGATCCTTTCACCGACCGTCCTTCCTTGATTCATGTTCATGAGCTCACACGGTGAGTGACGCAGGGGGAGGGAAATGGATATCGGGCAATTAATGGGCGATAGGCCTCACTGCCCGCCTTTGACCCCTTTCTCTGCCACAACCCCACCCGATTTCACGGAGGAATGAGGAGGAGAATCCAGTCCAGAAGATGCCATGCAACTATTGAAAGAGCAGGGAGTGCTCCTGGAGTCCCGGCGAACATTCCTCTCACAACCAACACCTATCCAAACTGGTCATTTGTCTCATTGGTGTTTGTGGGAGCTTGCTGTGCACAAATTGGCTGCCGCATTTCCTGCTTTACAACAGTGACTACATTTCAGACGTAATTCATCAGCTGCGAGCTGCTTTGGGATGTCGTTATGTTGTGAATCAGTTTATCTGTTACCCACGCTCCCTCCTCCCTTTGTGGAAATCAAAACCTATGGGGTAGACCAGTCGTAGATCAGTGGGCAGCACCCTCACCCCTGAGTCAGAAGGTTGTGGGTTCAAGTCCCACTCCAGGAACTTGAGCACACAAGTCTAGGCTGATACTCCCAGTGCAGTACTGAGGGAGAGCTGCACTCTCGGAAGTGCCGTCTTTTGGGTGAGACGTTAAACCGAGGCCCTATCTGCTCTCTCAGGTGGACATAAAAGATCCCTTGGCACTATTTCGAAGAAGAGCCGGGGAGTTATTCCAGGTGTCCTGGTCAATATTTATCCCTTAATCCACATGACTAAAACAGAGTATCTGCTCGTCCCTGAGATGGTACACACTGTGCCATGGTGCACCAGTGTGGAGGGACTGGACGGTTCAGTGGTGGATAATCACTTGGACTGCTTTGTCCTGGATGGCGTGGGGCTTCTTGAGTGTTGTTGGAACTGCACTCATCCAGGCAAGTGGAGAGTATTCCATCACACTCCTGATGTGTGCCTTGTAGATGGTGGAAAGGTGGAAGTGTTGGATGATGTAAATCTCAAACAGTGAGAGGAATTAGAAACTCTAAAGGGGGCGTAGAACTGCTCCAGTGATAATTAGTCCTGGACAGCCCAGCTTCATCTTCTGTCCTCCACTATCTCTGTTAACTCAACCTGCCCCATTCACGCACCGACTCACTTTCTCACAACTCTGTTTTTAAATTAACTTTTAGTATGTTGTACGAGATGAGCAGAATCCCAGCCGGGTACCGCTTCCTAGACTGCACCCCCACCTCTGCGGGCAGCTTCTGGGTGAAACCAATGAGTTGACAAGTTCTCCTTCGGTTTTAAGTCTTTGGAGAGCTTCAGAAACAGATGAATGGGCTGTGTGATGGCTCGCCTCATCTCCTCCCTGAACTTAGCCTGGGTGAGAGCGTAAATGCATGTGTTGGTGCAGGAGTTCAGGTACATCAGCATGTCGCCGACCTGCATGACGATGACCATGGGGCCCATGTCCAGCAACATCTCCTGGAACACAAAGACCACCACTCTGGTCACCCACAGCACGATGAAGCTGCCCGATATGGCGAAGAGCAGGATGATGGACCTTCTCCGGTTCTCCATCTCGGGGTCAACTTGCTTCCCATCGCCACCTTGACCCCGGAATGCCTTGCGGACCCGACTGGCCACGAGAACGTACCTGACAGTGAGAGCGTTGAGCAGCAAGATGCACACGTAGGGAATGAGAGGGGTTAAGATGGTACAGGACCAAAGGTATGCTGCCCAGGGGGTTTTGGTACAAAGGTTGCGGAGCCTGCAGACTGGGAACGGGCCGCGGGCATCAACGGCTACGTAGGTGAAGTAGCGCGGGATATTACGCAGGTAGCTCACCGTGCACACAGTCGTTATCACCCCGGTCGCTGTTCCCACCGTGCAGTATCTCGCTTTCCACTTCTGCAAACAAATGGCGACAAATCGATCAAGGGTGAAGGCCACGGTGAGCCAGACCGAGCAGTCCACCACCGCGGCATTCATGATGCTGTTCAGGCTGCATACATGGTAATGGGTGAGGATCGAGAAGGGGAAGTAGAGAGATCCCAGGTAGTTCAACATCACACAGAAGATGATGACCAGCAAGTCCACTGCTGCCATGGAGACCAGGTAACGGCCCGTGCATCTGGCGAGGCCACAGCTCCCGCGGGAGAGAATCACGATGGTCATTAAGTTAGCTGCCAGAGAGGGAAAGAGAGGTGAGAGTTAGTAATTACACCCACACCATGTGTTATAGGGCATGTTACGTGTGGGAGAGATACCCTAGCCTAGCAACTGTTGAGAGTTGGCCCCAGCAACAGCCAGCATTCAAGATTGATTATGGCCATGGAATGTTTATAGTACTTTCTTAACAGTATGTTTAGATCATAACTTTTATGGTCAAAACAACTCGGGCACTGCAACTTATGTGAAAGGCTGTTGATGTTTGCATAATATAGAGAAATGTAAACATGTGTGTGTAAGAATCAGCTGTGCATTGACCAGAGACGACCATGTAAAGGTAATGAGTAGGAGACGGTGTGATGAAACTTGATTTCAACACAGTGAAGATGCAAAGAGGGAGTGAGGAAACTTGGCAGGAGAGGACATTTCTAAGTTAGTTTCGAGCCAGCGGTTGGAAAATAGTAATGAGAGAATGATTGGCTATCAGTATAATAAATGTTTATTAGATAGCCGTATAAACTGTATGGATTCTATTTCCCTGAAAGCTCTCATTATCCAATGCTCACCGTACACGTAAAGAGCAGCCATTGTCCATCACTCAGTGAAATACAATTGGTCCAACTCGGTCCATCACTCAATCAGCACTCATTGTTCAACTCACTTCATCACTCAATGAGATCCCATTGTTCAACTCAGGCCCTCACTGAATGTGCTCTCATTGTTCAATTGTCTCCATCATTTAATGAGCTCCTATTGTACAACTCTCTACCAGTCACTCAATGGACTTGCATTTTCCAACTCACTCCCTAACTCAGTGGCCTCCCATTGCCCAACTCTCTACCTTACCCAATGGTCTCCCATTATCCAATCACAACCAGTCACTCCATTCACCTCCCTTTTCCAACTCTCGACATCAGGGAGGGAAAACATCCTCTCTGCATCGACCCAGTCAAGCCCCCTCAGAATCTTATATATTTCAATAAGATTACCTCTCATTCTTCTAAACTCCAAAGAGTATAAGCCCGACCTGCTCAACCTTGCTTCATAAGACAACCCCTTCATCTCAGGAATCAACCTCTTGAACCTTCCCTGACCAGTACATTAATATCCTGCTGCAGTCCACAGCTTTCTTCTTCATTATCAACTACATGGCTGATTTTAGCTTCACCTGCAAACTTTTTAATCCCTTAAATCTATTGTTATCAGCCTTGATTATACCCAATCACTGAGAATACACAGCACTCTGTGGGACAGAATTCCAAAGAGTCACAACACTTTTGAGTGAAGAAGTTTCTCCTCATCTCAGTCCTACATGGCCAACCAATTATCCTGAGGCTATGACCTCTACATTCTCCAGTCAAACGAAATGGCCTCTCACCAATGACCCTGTCAAGCACTCTAAGAATTATACAAATTTCAATTTGATCACCTCTCAATATTCTAAACTCTATAGAATATAGGACTCAATCTCTCATCCCAGGAATCAATCCAGTGAACCATCGTTACACCCCCAAGCATATCCTTCCTTAGGTAAGGAGACCAAAACTGTACACTGTATTCCAGGTGTGGTCTCACCAAATCCCTATATAATTGCAGCAAGACATTCTTATTCTTATACTCCAAGCCCTTTGCAATAAAGGTTTGCCTTCCTAATTGCTTGCTGTCCCTCCATGTTAACTTTCTGTAATTTGTGTTCAAGGACATCCGAATCTCTTTGAATACCGACATTTCACAATTCTGCTTTTCCATTCTACCTATAATTTCACGTTTCCCCACATTATACTTCACCTGCCATCTTATTGCTCACCCACTTATTTATTCCTATCCCCTTGTAGCCTCATTGCATCCTCCTCACAGCATATTTCTCACCTAGCTTTTTATCAGCAGCAAACTTGGAGAAATTATGCTCAGTTCCCTCATCTAAGTCATTGACATAGATTGTAAATAGCTGAGGCCCCAGCACTGATCCTTGTAGCACTCCACTAGTTGTACCCTGCCATCCTGAAAATGACCTGTTTATTCCTACTCTCTATTATCTGTCCATTAATCAAGCCTCAGTCCATGCTACTCATATTAACCCCAACCCCATAAGCCCTAATCTTAGAAAAACATAGAAACATAGAAAATAGGTGCAGGAGTAGGCCATTCGGCCCTTCGAGCCTGCACCGCCATTCAATGAGTTCATCGCTGAACATGCAACTTCAGTACCCGATTCCTGCTTTCTCGCCATACACCTTGATTCCCCTAGTAGTAAGGACTACATCCAACTCCTTTTTGAATATATTAAGTGAATTGGCCTCAACAACTTTCTGTGGTAGAGAATTCCACAGGTTCACCACTCTCTGGGTGAAGAAGTTTCTCCTCATTTCAGTCCTAAATGGCTTACCCCTTATCCTTAGACTGTGACCCCTGGTTCTGGACTTCCCCAACATTGGGAACATTTTTCCTGCATCTAACCTGCCTAAACCCGTCAGAATTTTAAACTTTTCTATGAGATCCCCTCTCATTCTTCTGAACTCCAGTGAATACAAGCCCAGTTGATCCAGTCTTTCTTGATATGACAGTCCAGCCATCGCGGGAGCAGCAAGGCCCTGTATAACTGTAGTTAAACCTCCCTGTCCCTGTACTCAAATCCACTCACTATGAAGGCCAACATACCATTTGCGTTCTTAACAGCCTGCTGTACCTGCATGCCAACCTTCAATGAGTGATGTACCATGACACCCAGGTCTCGTTGCACCTCCCCTTTTCCTAATCTGTCACCATTCAGATAATAGTCTGTCTCTTTGTTTTTACCACCAAAGTGGATAACCTCACATTTATCCACATTATACTTCATCTGCCATGCATTTGCCTACTCACCTAACCTATCCAATTCAATCTGCAGCCTCATAGCATCCTCCTCGCAGCTCACACTGCCACCCAACTTAGTGTCATCCGGAAATTTGGAGATACTACATTTAATCCCCTCCTCTAAATCATTAATGTACAATGTAAACAGCTGGGGCCCAGCAGAGAACCTTGCGGTACCCCACTAGTCACTGCCTGTCATTCTGAAACGTACCCATTTACTCCTACTCTTTGCTTCCTGTCTGCCAACCAATTCTCAATCCACGTCAGCAGACTACCCCCAATCCCATGTGCTTTAACTTTGCACATTAACCTCTTGTGTGGGACCTTGTCAAAAGCCTTCTGAAAGTCCAAGTACACTACATCAACTGGTTCTCCCTTGTCCACTCTATTGGAAACATTCTTAAAAAATTTCAGAAGATTTGTCAAGCATGATTTCCTTTTCACAAATCCATGCTGACTTGGACTTATCATGTCACCGCTTTCCAAATGCGCTGCTATGTCATGCTTAAGCATTGATTCCATCATTTTACCCACAACCGATGTCAGGCTGACCGGTCTATAATTCCCTGTTTTCTCTCTCCCTCCTTTTGGAAAAGCGGGGTTGCATTGTCTACCCGTCACATCATAGGAACTGATCCAGAGTCGATGGAATGTTGGAAAATGACTGTCAATGCATCTGTTATTTCCAAGGCCACCTCCTTAAGTACTCTGGGATGCAGGCCCTGGGGATTTATTGGCCTTGAATCCCAACAATGACACCAACACAATTTTCTGACTAATAAGGATTTCCCTCAGTTCCTCCTTCTTACTAGACACTCTGACCCTTTTTATATCTGGAAGGTTGTTTGTGTCCTCCTTAGTGAATACCGAACCAAGTTCTTGTTCAATTGGTCTTCCATTTCTTTGTTCCCCGTTATGACGTCCCCTGATTCTGACTGCAGGGGACCTACATTTGTCTTTATTAACCTTTTTCTCTTTACATATCTATAGAAGCTTTTGCAGTCCGTCTTAATGTTCCCTGCCAGCTTCCTCTTGTACTCTATTTTCCATGCCATAATCAAACCCTTTGTCCTCCTCTGCTGAGCTCTAAATTTCTCCCAGTCCCCGGGTTCGCTGCTATTTCTGGCCAATTTGTACGCCACCTCCTTGGCTTTAATATATCCCTGATTTCCCTTGAGAGCCACGGTTGAGCCACCTTCCCTTTTTTATTTTTACGCCAGACAGGGATGTACAATTGTTGTAGTTCATCCATGCGGTCTCTAAATATCTGCCATTGCCCATCCACTGTCAACTCCTTAAGTATCATTCGCCAATCTATCCTCGCCAATTGACACCGCATACCTTCATGGTGACCCTTCTTTAAGTTCTGGACCATGGTCTCTGAATTAACTGTTTCATTCTCCATCCTAATGTAGAATTCCACCATATTATGGTCGCTCTTCCGTAAGGGCCTCGCACAACTGGATTGCTAATTAATCATCTCTCGTTACACATCATCCAGTCTAAGATGGCCTCCCCCCTAGTTGGTTCCTCGACATATTGGTCAAGAAAACCATCCCTTATGCACTCCAGGAAACCCCCCTCCGTCGTATTGCTTCCAGTTTGGTGAGCCCAATCTATATGCATATTAACGTCACCCATGATAACTGCTGCACCTTTATTGCATGCACCTCTAATTTCCTGTTTGATGCCCTCCCCAACATCACTACTACTGTTTTGAGGTCTGTAAACAACTCCCACTAACTTTTTTTGTTATTTGGTGTTCTGCAGCTCTAACCATATACATTCCACATCAGGGATGTAGATCCCTGATGGTAGCAGGGCAGGTAATAAGGTGGTTAAGAAGGCATATGGAATGCTTGCCTTTATTAGCTGAGGCATAGAATATAAGAGCCGGGGGCATATGCTTGAACTGTACAAAAAACTGGTTCGGCAACAGCTGGAGTACTGCATGCAGTTCTGGTCACCGCATTACAGGAAGGACATGATTGCGCTGGAGACGGTAGAGGAGATTTACGAGGATGTTGCTGGGAGTGGAGAATCTTAGCTATGGGGACAGATTGGATAGGCTGGGTTTGTTAGGAGGATGAGGGGAGACCTCATTGAGGTGTATAAAATTATGAGGGGCCTAGATATAGTGGATAGAAAGGGCCTATTTCCCTAAGCAGAGGAGTCAACAACCAGGGGCCATAAATTTAATGTAATTGGTAGAAGATTTAGAGGGGATTTTGGGGGAAATCTCTTCACACACAGGGTTGTGGAACCCTGGAACTCGCTGCCTGAAAGGGTGGGAAAGGCAGAAACCCTCACCACATTTAAAAAGTACTTGGATGTGCACTTGAAGTTTTATAACCTGCAGGGTTATGGACTGAGAGCGTGAAAGTGGGATTAGGCTGGATAACCTCTTGTTGGCCGGAGCGGAAACAATGGGCCAAAATGGCCTCCTTCCGTGCTGTAAATTTCTATGATTCTATGATTTTAAAGGATCAAGGGGTATGGGAATTGGATGGGAAAGTCATTCAACCATGAGTGATCTTATTGAGTGGTGGAGCAGGCTCGAGGGGCCGCATTGTCTACTCCTGCTCCTATTTCTTATAATCTTCATTGACCAACTCACTCGATTACTCAGTGAGCTGCCATTGTCCAACTATCTATGTTACTCAATCAACTGCCACTGCCCGGCTCCCATCAGCAATCACTAAGCTTCCACGTACATCCTCTCCCAGTCACTGAATGGCACCCCCAGTATCCAATTCCCACCCTAAATCAATGTTTCCAGTCTCCAATCTCTAACGGTCTCTGAAAGAGCCCAAATTTTCCAAATCCCACCAATCAATGTTGCAATTGCCCAACTCTCTCCCTCATTCCATGAGATCCCTTTGTTTTTCTCACCACCTCACTCGGTGAGCTCTGGTTGGCCAGCTCTCTGCATCTATCAATGGGCTCCCAATTGTCCAATTCTCTGAGTCATCCAATAAGCTCCCATTTTCTAACTCTCATCAGCAATCAGAACTCCAGTTCCAGCTATCGTTCCATCACTCAATCAGCCTCTATGAATGAGTTCCCGTTGTCCATCTCTCCATTCACTGAATCATTTTCCACTTACCAGCTCTCTGTCACTCACCGGTCTCCCATTTACTAACGTTCCTCACCAGTCAGAGCTCCATTTGTCCAACGCTCTCTTTCACTGATTGGCGTTTCATTATCCAACTCTCTCCATCGCACAATAAGTTCCAAGTGTCCAGCTCTCCCCATCTCTCACTGAGCTCCCTCTGTCCAACACACACAAACAAGCACCCAAAATAGAATGCATTCAAAAACACAGTTGCAAACACACACACACACAGACACTGAAACAGGAAGACACTCACACAGTTGCACGCACACACAATCACAGTCAAATACACAAACACTCGCATATACGCACTCATAGACCAGTCAGTTTAACATCGGTGGTCGGAAAAATAATGGAATCCCTACTAAAGGAGAACATGGAAGAACATCTAGAAACCAAAAATATAATAACGAATATTCAGCCTGGATTTCAAAAGGGAAAGTCTTGGTTGACCACCTCATTGAATATTTTGAAGAGTTAACAGAGAGTAGACAATAGAGATGGAGTAGATGTCATTTATCTAGATTTTAAAAAGGCCTTTGATGAGGTACCCCATAATAGACCAATAAACAAGAGCAGAGAATGTGGAGTCAGGGGACAAGTAGCAGTATAGATAGCTAGCTGGCTTCAAGACGGAAAGCAGAGAGTAAATGTAAAGGGTAGCTATTCACAATGGCAGAAGGTGCGTATAGGTGTCCCACATCAATCAGTGCTGGGACCACTGTTGTTCACAATTTCTATTCACGATTTAAACCTTGGAATCAAAAATACAATTTCTAAATTTGCGGATGACACCAAATAGAGGGACAGTCAATACTTAGGAGGACTGTAACAAATTACAGGCGGACGTTAATAAACTTGCAGAATGTGCATATAATTGGCACATTAAGTTCAATACAGATAAATGTGGGAGGAAGAATAGGGAGGTCCCTTATTACTTGGAAGGTACAAGTCTAGGTGGGGTCGAGGAACAAGGGGATCTCGGAGTGTGGAAGAAAATGATCTAAGCCCTATTTTTAAGGAAAGGGTTAAGTTCACTTCTTGCTGAGTTAATTAAATTAGTGGAGCTAGAAAAGAAAACACCCGAACCTCTCAGATCTTGGAACAAAGCATGTTGTAAATACATGACTGTCTAGTGTTTGCATGAGTTTCCAGATACCCTGCTTATTAAAATGCGGACAGGGAGAAACTGTGCAAGGACAAGATAAAAGTCTGCCTCCTGAAATGACCATTGTATTTACAGGATGTATGATTAATGCTCATATGAGGTGTTTTAGATAAAGTTCTTGCTTTGATTGAATTTACAAGAATATATGATTAGTGTACTTGTGTGGTGTGTTTTAGATAAAATTCCTGTTTCAACTGTATAAAGATAGAGGGGGTTTTCTTGTAAAATTCAGAGTTTTGCCTCAGTGCGGACTGAGGGGACTCTCCAAGATATCTTGTTAGGAAATAAAATTCTCTCGAAGCATGGCTCTGAAAGCCTCCACCTGAGTTAATTTAAGCTAAAATTTCCTCCACATATTCTGGCGTAGTCAGGCAGGATCTCTAAAAAAAAACGAGATCCAAAAGAACTAAATTTAAATTTTAAAGAGAAAAGAGGAATTTTAAGGACCTTCCTAGCTGAAAGGAGGAAGGTGTCTAGGCCGTCCTAGCTGAAAGGGGGACGAGCCGCCGAGATCCCCTGGGGGGGGTGAGGCATAATTTAAGGTAGCTACCGCAAAGAAGCTAAAATAACAAAAAGGCAAAAAGAGACCCCGAGCTAAGCGGAAGAGAGAACACCGGTGAGCGCTTTGTAAATTACTGTATATTTTGTAGGATTGTCCTAACTCTCATTTCAGAAAAGATCACGAGACGTTGCACCCGGAAGAATGGGAAACGGCTCTCGTCGAGCAGGGCGCTCGCGCCCAGCTCCTAGAAAAGGAAAGAAAGACGACCTCTCGACTGAAAGAATGAAAGTACATCCTAAGACCGAGAAAAGAATCCGTAAAGTAGTAAAGCAACGAGAGAAGGTAGGAGATCCTATTGTGCCACCCGGCTCGCCGGCGGACACTGTAATTAAGGAAACAGGAGATGACAGATACGCGGTAACGTATCTAGAAAAGACACAGAGCCCGTGTAACACTCCGATACTGCCCATACTAAAGGTTAATAGGCCGAACGAGTGGAGATTTGTGCAAAATCTGAGAGCTATTAATAAGATAGTAGTCCCTATCACGCCTGTGGTACCGGACACCAACATTATACTATCTGCTATCCCACCAACAGCAACTGTCTTTACTGTGATAGACCTGTATTCAGCCTTTTTCTCCATCCTGTTAAATCAAGAGAGTCAGTATCTGTTTGCTTTCACCCACAAGAAGCAGCAGTACACATGGACCAGGTTGTCCCAAGGATACACCGAAAGCCCCGCAGTATATGCAGCAGCAGTAAAAAGAGACTTCGAAGACTGTTCATTATCAGACCAGTCTGTACTGCTGCAGTATGCGGACGATTTGCTTGTGGCTTCCAGCCACAGATACAGGTGCATGCAAGATTCCCTGAAACTGTTACAGCACCTATGTGAAAGAGGGCACCGAGTGTCGTTACAATAGTTACAATTTTGTCAGACTCAAGTCCAGTACCTGGGTTTTCACATATCTCAAGGGCAGAGGCAGCTAGGACCAGAAAGAATTCAGACAATTCAAAGTGCCACCATACCAAAGACAAAGAAGGATATCTTGTCATTTTTGGGGATGGTTGGGTACTGTAGACAATGGATCCCTGATTATCGAGAATGGGATGCGGTCCTAAGATCAGCTGCCCTAATTGATGCCCCACCCAAAGTGGAGTGGACCCCAGAGAGAGAGGAGGCATTTAAACAGTTAAAGAAAGCCATTACTAATGCTCCGGCGTTGGGACTTCCGAATTATGGAAAACCTTTTCAGATGTATGTGAATGAGAAAGAAGGATTTGCAACAGCAGTACTAACCCAAGAACATGGTGGGGGAAATAGACCAGTTGCTTACTATTCGGTTTTGCTGCCTCCAGTAGTAAGGGGAATGCCAGCATGTCTACGTGCTGTAGCTGCTACTGCGGTCATGGTGGAGAAGTCGGTACCTATTGTTTTGGACTATCCATGTACTGTCATTACAGCCCACGCTGTGTTATTACTTTTGAATTCAGCTGCCACACAACACTTTACAGCGTCTAGAAGAACAGGTTATGAAGTATTACTGCTGTCACACCCTAACTATACCTTTCGACGCGCACCGGTAGTGAACCCAGCCACCTTTCTTCCTACTAGAGAAGTAGAGGATCCAGAACAGCATGATTGTCTGTTAACAGTGGAAATAGCCACCTTACCAAGACCAGATTTGCTCACAGAGCCAATGGACAATCCAGATTTTATTCTCTATACGGATGGATCATCGTACAGACCGTCGGATGATTTGCTTTTGGCAGGCTATGCTATTGTAAACCCCCACGAAACTGTTGAAGCATTTGCCCTGCCTCCCGGAACCTCGGCTCAGGCTGCTGAATTGTTTGCCCTCACTAGAGCTTGTATAATAGCTAAAGATCAAACTGCTAATATCTATACTGATTCTAGATATGCATTCGGGGTGGTCCATGATTTTGGACAACTGTGGAAAAACAAAGGCTTTATCACCTCTGGTGGAAAGCATATTAAGCACTCTCAACTGGTGCTTAATCTATTAGACGCCATTCAGTTGCCAAGTAAGGTAGCCGTTATCAAATGTGCAGCTCACACAACCGGTGAGGATGAAGTATCAGTAGGAAATAGGAGGGCTGACGAGGCAGCCAAACAGGCCACTTCGGCACAGGCAGACTGCCTTCAAGCAGTCTCAGTCTCCCCTCCACAGATGCTTTGACATCCAACAACTTTAAACAGCCCAACAACAAGTTACTATACAAGAAAGAAGGACTTGGGAACACCAACGTTGTTTTCTCAAAAACGACATTTGGTATCACCCTGATGGGCGAACTGTTTGCCCTAGGTCTCTATTTTTGCCCCTGTCTCGCCTAGCACACGGTCAGGCTCACATGGGCAAAGGAGGGATGATACATGCTATTAATGCACAGTGGTATGCACCAGGAATAACAGTATTAATTGAAAAAATTGCTAGAACATGCCAAATTTGTCAACAAAATAACAGAGGTAAAACACCTGCTGAATATGATCATCTACCCCAGCCAAGTATGCCCTTTGAAAATTTGCAAATTGATTTTGTCCACATGCCTCCAGTATCAGGTCTCAAGTATCTTTTAGTTATAGTAGATATGTTCACAAGATGGGTAGAAGCGTACGCCACTAGGAGAGACGATGCCCGAACAGTAGTAAAAATTCTATTTAAAGAAATAGTACCAAGATATGGGATACCTATGGGAATCAACAGTGACAGGGGAACCCACTTCACAGGAAAAATAGTGAAAAATCTTGCAGAAGCATTAGGATTCCAGTGGAAGATACATATACCATATCAACCACAGTCCTCGGGAATGGGAGAAAGAGTAAATAGGATAATAAAATCTACCCTTACCAAGGTATGTCAGGAGACAGGACTAAAGTGGCCAGATGCCTTACCATTGGTACTGTATACAATTAGAAACCAAAAAAACCGAAACACTGGGTTGACACCACATGAAGCCTTGTTGGGAAGACCAATGCCTACCGGCGTAAAACCACCACTGGTGGCTGAAAAGATAGCATTAATTTGGAATGATGATAAATCACTAAAGTATGCTCAGGCCATGTGTGAAATAGCGAGTAGTCTGCACGAACAAAGAAAGCAGACACAGGTGCCCCCGTCGGAAGGAAATATGCACCTTTCAGGCCTGGAGATCAAGTATTAGTAAAAACATTAAACAAAGAATCTTTTTCTCCTAGGTGGAAGGGACCATATCAGATAATCCTCACAACACGAACCGCTTTGAAGTTGGAAAAGCACCCGAACTGGGTGCATGCAACCCGCTGTAAATATTATTTCCCCGACGAATCACAGCCGAAAGAAAAGACTAAGAAAACAGCCATCTTCTCCCTAAAGAACTGTACCTGCCCTTATTTTGTGTTCACTTATTTTGGGTATTTTGGACTTAAAATTATCTATATTTCTAAAAAAATCCAGGGACGAATGTCAGAACTCATTTGTGCGCCAGCCTGGGCATTTATTATTTTGGTTACGGTTACCATCGTGCTTGCGTGTTGTTATTGTAACGAATTAGTTCAAGAGTGTTATAGAAATAAACAGAAAAGAGAAGATGAGGTGGGACTTTTGGAAAAACTATAAATGGACATTGGGCGTTCTGATCATTTTAGCAGTAAGGAGAGTCAGACAGGAGGAAGAATTACTTGACCAATGAACAAGGTCAGAGAATGCGGACCCCCCCCCCCCCCGTTATAACTTCCCCTGATTCTGACTGCAGGGGACCTACGTTTGTCATTATTAACCTTTTTCTCTTTACATATCTATAGAAGCTTTTGCAGCCCGTCTTAATGTTCCCTGCAAGCTTCTTCTCATACTCCATTTTCCCTGCCCTAATCAAACCCTTTGTCCTCCTCTGCTGAGTTCTAAATTTCTCCCAGTCCCCAGGTTCGCTGCTATTTCTGGCCAATTTGTATGCCACTTCCTTGGCTTTAATACTATCCCTGATTTCCCTTGATAGCCACGGTTGAGCCACCTTCCCTTTTTTATTTTTATGCCAGACAGGGATGTACAATTATTGTAATTCATCCATGCGGTCTCTAAATATCTGCCATCGCCCATCCACTGTCAACCCCTAAAGTATCATTCGCCAATCTATCCTAGCCAATTGACACCTCATACCTTCACTGTTACCCTTTTTTATGTTCTGGTCCATGGTCTCTGAATTAACTGTTTCACTCTCCATCCTCATGTAGAATTCCACCATATTATGGTCACTCTTCCCCAAGGGGCCTCACACAATGAGATTGCTAATTAATCCTCTCTCATTACACAACACCCAGTCTAAGATGGCCTCCCTCCTAGTTGGTTCCTCGACATATTGGTCTAGAAAACCATCTCTTATGCACTCCAGGAAATCCTCCTCCACCGTATTGCTTCCAGTTTGGTTAGCCCAATCTATATGCATATTAAAGTCACCCATGATAACTGCTGCACTTTTATTGCATGCACCACTAATTTCCTGTTTGATGCCCTCCCCAACATCACTACTACTGTTTGGAGGTCTGTAAACAACTCCCACTAACGTTTTTTGTCCTTTGGTGTTCTGCAGCTCGAACCATATACATTCCACATCAGGGATACAGATCCCTGACGGTAGCAGGCCAGGTAGATAAGATGGTTAAGAAGACATATGGAATGCATGCCTTTATTCGCTGAGGCATAGAATATAAGATCCGGGGGGATATGCTTGAAGTGTACAAAACACTGGTTAGGCTACAGCTGGAGTACTGCATGCAGTTCTGGCCACCGCATTACAGGAAGGACATGATTGCGCTGGAGACCGTACAGAGGAGATTTACGAGGATGTTGCTGGGAGTGGAGAATCTTAGCTATGGGGACAGATTGGATAGGCTGGGTTTGTTCGGAGGATGAGGGGAGACCTCATTGAGGTGTATAAAATTATGAGGGGCCTAGATATAGTGGATATAAAGGGCCTATTTCCTTAAGCAGAGGAGTCAACAACCAGGGGGCATAAATTTAATGTAATTACTAGAAGATTTAGAGGGGATTTTGGGGGAAATCTCTTCACACAGAGGGTTGTGGAGGCCTGGCACTCGCTGCCTGAAAGGGTGGGAAAGGCAGAAACCCTCACCACATTTAAAAAGTACTTGGATGTGCACTTGAAGTGTTATAACCTGCAGGGTTATGGACCTAGAGCTGGAAAATGGGATTAGGCTGGATAACCTCTTGTTGGCCGGAGCGGACATGATGGGCCAAAATGGCCTCCTTCCGTGCTGTAAATTTCTATGATTCTATGATTTTAATGGATCAAGGGATATGGGAATAGGGTGGGAAAGTCATTCAACCATGATCTTATTGAGTGGTGGAGCAGGCTCGAGAGGCCGTATTGCCTACTCCTGCTCCTATTTCTTATATTCTTCATTGACCAACTCACTCGATTACTCAGTGAGCTGCCATTGTCCAACTATCTATGGCACTCAATCAACTGCCACTGCCCGGCTCCCACCAGCAATCATTCAGCTCCCACGTACAAGCTCTCCCAGTCACGGAATGGCACCCCCAGTATCCAATTCCCACCATAAATCAATGTTTCCAGTCTCCAATCTCCAACGGTCTCTGAATGAGCCCCAATTTTCAAAATCCCACCAGTCAATCAATGTTCCAATTGCCCAACTCTTACCCTCATTCCATGAGATCCTTGTGTCTTTCTCACCACCTCACTCGGTGAGCTCTGGTTGGCCAGCTCTCTGCATCAGTCAATGGGCTCCCAATTGTCCAATTCTCTGAGTCATCCAATAAGCTCCCATTTTCTAACTCTCTTCAGCAATCAGAACTCCAGATCCAACTATCTTTCCATCACTCAATCAGCCCCTATGAACGAGTTCCCGTTGTCCATCTCTCCCCTCACTCAATTATTTTCCACTAACCAGCTCTCTGTCACTCACCGGTCTCCCATTTACTAACTTCCCTCACCAGTCAGATCTCCAGTTCTCCAACTCTATCTTTCAGTCATTGGCGTTTCATTGTCCAACTCTCTACATCACACAATGAGCTCCAAGTGTCCAGCTCTCCCCATCTCTCACTGAGCTCCCTCTGTCCAACACACACAAACAAGCACCCAAACTAGAATGCATTCACAAACACAGTTGCAAACACACACACACAGACACTGAAACAGGAACATACTCACGCAGTTGCACGCACACACAATCACAGTCAAATACACAAACTCTCGCATATACACACTCATAGACCAGTCAGCTTAACATCGGTAGTAGGAAAAATGATGGACAAATAATGGAATCCCTACTAAAGGAGAACATGGAAGAACATCTAGAAACCAAAAATGTAATAACGAATATTCAACCTGGATTTCAAAAGGGGAAGTCTTGGTTGACCACCTCATTTAATTTTTGTAGAGGTAACAGAGAGTAGACAATAGTGATGCAGTCGCTGTCATTTATCTAGATTTTCAAAAGGCCTTCGATGAGGTACCCCATAATCGACCAATGAACAAGGTCAGAGAATGCGGAGTCTGGGGACAAGTAGCAGTATAGATAGCTAGCTGGCTTCAAGACGGAAAGCAGAGAGTAAATGTAAAGGATAGCTATTCACAGTGGCAGAAGGTGGGTATAGGTGTTCCACATCGATCAGTGCTGGGACCACTGTTGTTCACAATTTGTATTCACGATTTAGACCTTGGAATCAAAAATACAATTTCTAAATTTGCTGATGACACCAAATAGAGGGGACAGTCAATACTTAGGAGGACTGTAACAAATTATAGGAGAATGTTCATAAACTTGCAGAATGTGCATATAATATGGCAAATTATGTTCACACAGATAAATGTGGAAGGAAGAATAGGGAGGTCCCTAATGACTTGGAAGGCACAAGTCTAGGTGGGGTAGAGGAACAAGGGGATCTCGGAGTACAAATGCACAAATCGCTAAAGTAGTGATACAGGTTAGCAAGGCCATTAAAAAAAGCAAACCAAGCCTGATTTCTCGAGGTGTAGAATGGAAAAGTAGGGAAGTTATGCTAAACCTGTATCGACTTTGGTTAGACCACACTTGGAGTACCGCGTACAGTTCTGGTCATCATATTATAAAAAGTATATCGAGTCACTGCAGAGAGTGTAGAGAAGATTTACAAGGATGATAAAGAACTGCAGGGGTACACATATTAAGAAAGGATGAACAGGCTGGGTCTCTTTTCTCTTGAAAAAAAGGCTGAGAGGTGACCTGATAGAGGTCTTTAAAGCTATGAACGGTTTTGATAGGTTGGTACAGAGAGAACGTTTCCACTTGTGGGGAAGAGCATAACTGGAGGCCATCAATATAAGACAGTTACCAAGAAATCCAATGGGGAATTCAGAAGAAAATTCTTTTCCCAAAGAGTGGTGGAACTCGCTACCACAGGGAGTGGTTGAGGCGAATAGTATCGATGCATTTAAGAGGAGGCTAGACAAGCATATGAGGAGAAGGGAAAAGAGGGTTTTGCTGCTAGATTTAGATGAGGAAAGACAAGGGGAGGCTCGAGAGGAGCATAAACGTCGGCATGGACTTGTTGGGCTGAAAGGCCTGTTTCTGTGCCGTATATCCGATGTATTTTATCCCCACACACAGACAAGACACAGACGGACACACGCAGGCACAAGTATACACACAGCCACATACATCTACACTTAGACTTTAAAACACACACACACTCACACAGTAGCTTGCCTGCAGAAACACAATCATGTACACACACTAAACTGCACACGAGCACACACTCAGAAACACAGTCACACATATACTTACACGCATTCACACACTAGCATGCTCAAACAAATGCAGTCTCACACACACAGTCTCACACACATACACCCACGCAGCCATGCATTCACAGGTTGCCAGTCATTAAAGAGGAGTTCCCTCATTTGGTGACGATCTGCTACTCACATACCGGCCACAACGATGACTGCCAGGCAATGGTAGAACACGCCCTGCACTAGTAAGAATGCCAAGCTTCCCATCCTCTTAGAGAGTCCGTGACCTGTGTTGGAGCTGAGACAGCAGCACACACTGACACACAAAGGCAGTGCTTTGGAAGTAGCCTCTATTTTATACTCAGGCAAATCTCCCAGTGAGATATCGAACTCAGCGGGGGCCTGGTACCAGCTGCAGTCAATGCATCTGCACAATAGGTAAGGGACCTTAACTATCCTAATCCACGGGGAGAGCTTCCGTGGAGATTGCACTTTAATAACCTGAAACACACGCTGCAATAGCAGCGTCACCGAGTAATATTCAGAAGGTTCAGAGGCGGTTTCAACTAAATGGTATTATTTTGAGGCAGGTGCAGGAGAGTAGCAGGTCCTGGGCTGCATATTGACAAATCCTTGAAGGTGGCAGGGCCACTTCATCAGGCTATTAAGAAAGTATATGAAGACATGCTTTTATAAATAGGGACATTGGATTCTAAAACAAGGAAGGCTTGTTAACCCTCTACAAAAAACTGGTTCGGCCTCAGCTGGAGAATTGTGTCCAATTCTGGTCACCGTACTTTAGGAAGGGTGCAGAGGCGGTTTACAAGGATAATACCAGGGAGAGGAAGCTCAGTTACATTGAGAGATTTGAGAAGCTGGGATTGTTCTGCTTAGGGCAGAGAAGGTTAAGTACTGATTGAATAGCGGTATTCAAAGTTACGTAGGGTTTTGATAGATCAACTGGCAAGAGGGACAGGAACCATAGAACATAGATTAAATTAATTTTCAAAAGATTTAGAGAGGAAATGAGGAGACACATTTTAACACAGATGGTTGGTATGATCTTGAACACACTGCCTGAAAGGGTACTGGAATCAGATTCCATAAAACAAAATAAAAAGCAAGACTTGCATTTATATAGCGACTTTCACAACCACCGCACGTCCCAAAGCGCTTTGCAGCCATTGAACTACTTTTGAAATGTAGTCACTGCTGTAATGTGGGAAACACGGGAGCCTATTTTTTGCACAGCAAGATCCCACAAGTAGCAATGTGATAATGACTGATAATCAGTTTCAGTGATGTTGATTGAGGGTTAAATATTGGCCAGGACACTGGGGAAAATGCTCCTGCTCTTCTTCGAAAGAGGACCACAAGATCTTTTACGTCCATCTTACAGCGCAGACAGGGCCTCGGTTTAACATCTGATACTGAAAGACGACATTTTTGTGCTCAAGCCCCTGGAGTGGGATTTGAACCTTGAACCCTCGGACCTTTCACAGTAACTTTCAAGCACGTAGAAAGCCTCTAAATTGCAGAGAAACAATCGAATACAATCACAACATCGCCAGCAGTAAAACCTTTCCTGTGTTTTTGCCGAGAGAAGCTGAGGGTCCCTTTGAAACACCGTCTCCCCACTTGCACTGCCCGTGGTGTGTGGGCGGGATCAGGAACTGGCAGCAATAACAAGGGCTGAGACAGAAATGGGGATTGGGGTCTTATCGTCAGAGGCGGTCCATCGAATGAGGATGACTTGCTTCCACATGAGTTCATAGATGTTTCAATGAAGGACCCGATGTTCCCATCCTGAACTCCAATTGAGGGGGTGAAAGATTCCTGTGCATGGATTTTTTTAATGTGTGGTGACCATTGCACATCAGCCACCACCTGGGTTTGACAGAGCTCGGTCTTGGTCCAGTGGTAAGGGTTAACCAGGATGACTGGAGACCAGCTCTGCTGCATGGACCTAGTGTCGACACATGTCGCAGTGTGGGCCGACCCGTGCTACCCCTGGGCCCTCAGCTCTTCTGGGCCCCATACTCTAATTCGCCGCACCTGCAGCATGATCTCTTGCTGCTTCTCCACCGCAATCATTCGCCGCACCTCCGCCACAATTTCTCGCCGCACTTCCGTTATAAACATTCACCGCACCTCCGTACCAAACATTCACCAAACCTCCGGCACGATCACCCACCAAATCTCAGCCATGATCCCTCATCGCTCCTCCACCCCGATTACTCGTCGCAAGTGTCATGTATGTATGCTTGGGTTTGCTAGCGACCAGGTGGTGCCACTGTTGGAGGTTATTCGGCTGTGGTCCAAATATAAAAAGCCAGCCATCTTGTAATGTAATCACTTTGGGCTTTAATAAAATAGAGGCAGGTGTGTACCTGTTCGGAGTTTACAGTATTCAGTCTATTGACTTATTGCAGAAACAACATTTGGCGACGAGGTAACAAGAACCTTCGCATGCAAAAATGAGTACAATTGGAATTCTGGAGCGATTTGTGTAGGGAGAATATTGGGCAGATGTTGTAGCCTGCTTGAACCAGTACTTCGTGGCCAACAAAATGGAGAAAGAGGCAGACGCAGTTCAGCGCCGGGCGTTCCTCCTCACGGTTTGCGGTCGGAAAATCTATGGACGCATAAAGAATCTCCTCTCGCCCTTAAGTCCAACGGACAAGGATTATGAAACATTGTGTGCTTGGTACGTGACCATCTCAACCCAGAAGAAGCTGTCATCATGTATGTATGTAAATTTTATATAATCTGCACAGCCTCCAGAGGGTTCATGCCCTGGAGTCCCAACGGATCCCATAATCCCTTTGGAGCACATGTATTTAAGGAAGCCTCACAGGTTGGAGACCTGCAATGAAGGACTAAGGTCACACTTTACTTTGAGCTCAAAGTATCCAGTCAGACTCTTTCTTCATAAATAGCAACTGGCGACGAGATACAGATAGCGAACCCAACGATGCAGACAACAGTGGGCATCCTGGAGAAATTCTCAGAGGGAGATAATTGAGAAACCTTTGTGCAGTGACTCGATCAATACTTTGTAGCCAACGAGCTGGAAGGAGAAGCGAACGATGCCAAACGAGGGGCGATTCTCCTCACCGTCTGCGAGCCACCAACGTATGGCCTCATGAAAAATCTGCTTCCTCCAGCGAAAGCCACAGAGAAATCATACGACGTTTTGTGCACACTGGTCCGGGAGCATTTGAACCTGAAGGAAAGCGTTTTGATGGCGATGTATTGGTTCTACACCTACAAAAGGTCTGAAGGCCAGGAAGTGGCGATTTATGTCGCTGAGCTAAGACACCTTGCAGGACATTGCAAATATGAAGGACATTTGGAGCACATGCTCAGAGACATTTTCGTGCTTGTCATTGGCCATGAAACAATACTCCGCAAACTCTTGACTGTAGAGACCCCAACCTTGATTTAGGCCTTAGCGATAGCCCAGGCGTTCATTGGCACCAGTGATAATATGAAGCAAATCTCTCAGCACACAAGTGCTACTACAAGAACTGTGAACAACGTGATGTTGTTTTCAAATCGCAGTGTACAGGGCAGGCCCCCAAGCCTGCAGCTGCACATCTGCAGATGTCTCAGAGTCCGCCATCAAGGGTGATGAATGGAAGGCCATCAACACCTTGTTTGCGCTGTGGCGGTGATTATTGTTTCCATTCATGCCGCTTCAAAGTGTACGTTTGCAAGGGCTGTGGAACAATGAGACACCTCCAACGCATGTGCAGGTGAGCTGCTAGTCCTGTTAATCCTGCAAACCACCATGTTCCAGAGGAGGACAGATCCATGGTGGATCACGACGAACCAGAGCCTCAGACCCAGGAGGCAGATGTACATGGGGTCTACACAGTTACCACAAAGTGTCCCAAGATAACGCTGAATGTTGAACTAAATGGACTCCCGGTGTCAATGGAGCTGGACATGTGCGGGAGCCAGTATATCAACAGCAAAAAGACTTTCGAGAAATTGTGGTGCAGCAAGGTCTCAACGCTAGTCTTAACTCCAATTCACACAAAATTAAAAACTTATACAACTGAACTGATTCTCGTAACCGGCACGGCCACTGTAAAGGTCTCCTACAATGGAGCGGTGCACTCTGGGTGGTACTGGGCGATGGTTCCACGCTGCTCGGCAGGAGCTGACTGGGAAATATACACTGGAACTGGGACGATGTGTGAGCGCTCTCGCCCGCTGATGACACTTCGTGTGCCCAGGTCTTAAACAAATTCCCCTTGCTGTTCAAACCAGGCATCGGGAAGTTCCAAGGAGCAAAAGTGCAGATCCACCTAATTCCAGCGGCGCAATCCATCCATCACAAGGCGAGAGCAGTACTGTACATGATGAGAGAAAGGGTAGAGATCGAGCTAGACTGGCTGCAAAGAGAGGGCATCATTTCACCAATCGAGTTCAACGAGTGGGCCAGCCCAATCGTCTCAGTCCTCAAGGGAGACAGCACCGATGGAATCTGTGGCAATTACAAAGTAATTATCAATCGTTTCTCTCTGCAGGACCAATACCCACTACCAAAGGCCGACGACCTCTTTGCAATGCTGGCGGGAGGAAAGACGTTCACGAAGCTGGACTTGACTTCAGCCTACATAACACAGGAGCTGGAGGAATCCTCGAAGGGCCACACCTGCATCACCACACACAAAGGTCTCTGAATTCCAAACGGGCATTTGTTATGAATGAAATCCATGGCGGCGATATTCCAAAGAAACATGGAAAGCTTAATGAAGTTGGTTCCGTGCATGGTGGTCTTCCAGGACGACATCTTGGTCATAGATCGGGACACAGTCGACCATCTGCAGAACCTGGAAGAGGTTCTTAGTCGACTCAACCGTGTGAGGCTCAGGTTAAAATGCTCGAAGTGCGTTTTCCTGGCGCCTGAACTGGAGTTCCTGAGGAGGAGGATCGCGGCGGACGGCATCAGGCCCATCAATTCGAAGGCAAAGGCAATCAAGAACGCACTGAAGCCACAGAACGTGATGGAGCTGCGGTCGTTTCTCGGAATCCTGAACTATTTTAGTAACTTCTTACCGAGTCTCAGCATACTGTTAGAACCACTGCACGGGACGGATGGGTATGGGGCAAAAACCAAGAACATGCCTGTGTAAATGCGAGAAAATTGTTATGCTCAAACAAATTGCTTGTGTTGTATGATCCATGTAAGCGTTTGGTACTAGCATGTGATGAGTCGTCATACGGTGCCGGGTGTGTTTTGCAACAAGCTTATGATTTTGGGATATTGCAACCGGTTGCTTATGCATACAGGAGTCTGTCGAAGGCTGAGAGAGCCTACAGCATGATTGAAAAAGAAGCGTTAGCGTGTGTCAATGGGGTAAAGAAAATGCATCACTATCTGTTTGGGCTAAAATTTTAATTGGAAACTGACCATAAGCCACACATATCCCTGTTTTCCGAGAGTACACGGATAAATACAAACGCATCGGCCCGCATCCAGAGATGGATGCTCACGTTGTCTGCAATCAACTATGCCATCCACCACAGTCCAAGCACAGAAAACTGTGCCGATGCTCTCAGCAGGCTGTCATTGTCCACCACGGGGGTGGAAATGGCACAGCCCGCAGATTTAGTCATGTTTATGGAAGCATTTGAGAGTGAGCAATCACCCGTCACAGCCCGACAGATTAAAACCTTGACGAGCCAGGACCCTTTACTGTTCCTAGTTAAAAACTGTGTCCTTCACGGGAGCTGGTCCAGTGTCCCAGTGGAAATGCAGGAAGAGATAAAGATGTTCCAGCGGCGCAAAGATGAATTATCTGTACAGGCAGGCGGCCTTCTGAGGGGTAATCAGGTAGTGGTTCCCAAGAAGGGCAGAGAGACCTTCATCAATGACCTCCACAGTACCCACCCAGGCATCGTAATGATGAAAGCGATAGCCTGATCCCATGTGTGGTGGCCCGTTATCGATGCGGACTTAGACTCCTGCATGCAGAGATGCAACACATGCTTGCACCTAAGCAATGTACCCAGGGAGGCGCAACTCAGTTTATGGTCTTGGCCCTACAAACCATGTCCATGTCGACTATGCAGGCCCATTCTTGGGTAAAATGTTCTTAGTGGTTCTAGATGCATACTCCATACTTCAAATGGATTGAATGTGAGATAATGTCGGCAAGCACGTCCGCTGCCACCACTGAAAGCCTGTGGGCCATGTTTGCGATGCACGGCCTGCCCGATGGCCTTGTGAGCAACAATGGGCCATGTTTTACCAGCTCAAAGAATTCATGACCAGCAACGGGATCAAACATATTACATCTGCCCCATTTAAACCAGCATCCAATGGTCAGGCAGAGATAGCAGTGCAAAATGGGGGTGGAAATGGTGCAGCCGCGAGATTGAAATCAATGATATTGTATTTGTATTGAATTATGGACAAGATCCCAAATGGCTCCCGGCACTGTCATGGCCAAAGAGGGGCGCAGGGTGTTTTGGGTCAAACTGTCAAATGGACTTATTCACCGGAAACACTTGGACCAAATCAGACTCAGATTCACGGACTATCCTGAGCAACCCACTTTTGACCTTACCTTCTTTGACCCACCAAAATACACACGAGTGGCAACCGACAACACGGTTGGCCATGAAGCAGAATCCATCATCCACAGCAACCCAGCAGAACTCACCACACCAGGCAGCCCAGCAAGGACAGCTGCACAGCAGCCCAGCCCCAGCGAGGGACCAACAGACGACTCAACAATACCAGCATTTGCCCCGAGACGATCAACCAGGGCAAGAAGTGCCCCAGTTCGATTCACCTTGTAAATAGTTGCAATGTTTACTTTTGGGGGGGGGTTACATTATATATGTAAACTTGAATATACTCTGTACAGCCACCAGAGAGCTCATCCCCTGGAGTCCCAAGGGATCCCATAATCCCCTTTGGAGCACAGGTATTTAAGGAGGCCTCACAGGCTGGAGAGGCACTCTGGAGACCTGCAATAAAGGACTAAGGTCACACTTTACTTTGAGCTCACAGTATCCAGTCAGACTCTTTCTTCATACAAAACAATCATCTCATGATATCGATTCTACACGCGCATTCGTTCTGAGGACCAGGATGTATCAGAATTCGTTGCCGAATTAAGACGTCTAGCTGGACCGTGTAGGTTTGAAACTGCATTGGCAGACATGCTGCAGGACTTCTTCGTAGTCAGCATCAACCACGAGGTGATCCTGCGTAAGCTACTGGTGGCGGAGATGCTGGATTTGAGCAAGACCATCACGAATGCTCAATCATGCATGATGACAGACAAACGCTGAAAGCAGATATCATTGAAAAATGGGAACTCGGCAAGTACTATAAACAAGATAGTACCATCGTTTGGCAGAGCTCCATATGGCAGGGCCTACCCGACTGCATATATGAAACCTGTGGCTGCTCAAAGTCCGTCAATGGGAATGAATCCGATATCACCATGTTGGCATTGTGGGGGAAATCATTGGTGTCATCAGTGTCGTTTTGAAGAGTATATTTGTAAAGGCTGTTCGAGAGTGGGGCTTATGTATCCACAACTGAGCAAGCGTGCTGCGATACATCACATGGAGGATAGCGCGGATCCGGATATGCAATCTAAGATACCAGAGGAGGAAGTGTATGGACTTTATTCATTCCTAACAAAGAGCCAGCCGATAATGATCAATGTAAAACTTAATGGTGTGCCGGTACAAATGAAATTGGACGTGGGTGTGAGTCAATCAATAATGAGCCAGAGAACATTCGACAGGCTGTGAGATACTAAGGCTGTGAGGCCTAAGCTGAGTCAATGCCAGTCAATGCCAAGTTGCGTACGTACACTAACAAACTCATAACAGTGATTGGCAGTGCAGTAATCAAGATGCCGTATGATGGTGTGGTTCACAATGTACCGTCATGGATTGTTCCAGGCAATCGTCCATCGCTCTTCGGCAGGAACTGGTTGGAAAAAATCAAATGGAACTGGAACCAGATCAAAGTGATGTTGTTGGAGGAGCATACTCCATGTGTTCAAGTGCTGAGCAACTCCCCTCGCTGTTAAAACCAGGCATCGGTAATTTCACAGGAGCCAAGATGCAGATCCACATGGACTCGGATGCAAGACCCGTCCATCATAAAGCTCGGGCAATTCCGTACACGATGAGGGAGAAAATCGAAATCGAACTGGACAGACTCTAGCTTGAAGGGAACCTATCACTGGTCAAATTTAACGGATGGGCCTTTCCCATTGTTCCCAT
Source organism: Pristiophorus japonicus (assembly GCF_044704955.1). Taxonomy (NCBI): domain Eukaryota; kingdom Metazoa; phylum Chordata; class Chondrichthyes; family Pristiophoridae; genus Pristiophorus; species Pristiophorus japonicus. The sequence goes on along the minus strand of NC_092011.1, from coordinate 23,230,054 downwards.
GTTGAAAAGTGATGGCACTGTCAGGATTTGAGGAGATTACAAGGTTACGATCAATTGAGTTTCGAAACAGTATCAATACCCGTTACCGAAGGCTGATGACCTGTTTGCAACAGGCTCGAGCGGCTGAATGACCTCCTCCTGTTCCAATGTTACAGACTCGAGGGGCTGAATGGCCTGCTCCTGTCCAACAGGCTCCAGGGGCTGCATGGGCATCCTCCTGTTCCTGTGCAACAGGCCGCAGGGGCTGAATGTGCCTCCCCCTGTTCCTGTTTAACTGACTCGAGGATCTCAATGGGCCATCTCCTGTTCCTGTGTAACAGGCTCCAGGGGCTGAATGGCCCTCCTCCTGTTCCTCTGTAACTGACTTGAGGACCTGAATGGGCCTTCTCCTGCCCCTATGCAACAGGCTAAAACTGCTGAATGAAATACTCCTGTTCCATTCCTGCAAGATGCGCTCTGCCCCTGTGACCCTGTCATCACTGTGAGGGTTAGTGCTCTCACACTGCACTGAGGGACAGATACCGTCTCTCTGCCCATCCCTGGCACCCCCCTGGCACTAGCTCAGGGAGCAGCTGTCACAATCCGAACGCATGAAACCAAAGGATCCCAGGGATGGCTGAAGGAGCTCCTGCAACTTAATTCAACCCAGAGAAATAATCCGTCTCACCGGGCCTGGAGGTGCTGATCAGCAGAGGAAGAAAGTCACTCCTTGCCTTCAAATATCTGTCAAGTAACAACTCGAATCCTCAACATTCTCACTTTAGCCCCTCAACCTTAACTCTTCTTAACTCCCTCACCTTAATTCACAGAATCATAGCATGGCTACAGTACAGAATGAGGCTATTCGGCACGTTGAGACCATGTCGGCTCTCTGCAATAGCACCTCAGCTCGTCCCACTCCCCCGCCCTTTCCCCATAGCCCTGCGTTTTTTTTTCCTTCAGGTACTTATCCAGTTCAGGTTGAGGAGCTACAGAAAAGTAGTTGAGCTAAAACAGACTCTTCAGACGGGCTATTTAAGAATTTCCATGATTCGGACGAGAATTAAAGGTCAAAAGTTATTTTCTACATACAGGAGATCAACTTTGGAGACCAATTTCCTGCAGTAACTAATAACTTCTTCTTGTACCCGAAGTAACCTTTTCAAATAGCAATTAAAAACTTAATGAATATATTAGAGTGCACTACAGTGCCACCACTGCCTGGAAGGTGTCATTACAACGTGATATTAAGGAAGGATCTATTTGCCTGAGAGGCAGCGCAATGATGGTTAACCAGATGGATTCCTGGGATGAGAGATTTGTCCAGTGAGGCGCAATTGAGTAGAATGAGCCTATATTATCTGGAGTTTAGAAGAATGAGAGATGATCTCATTGAAACGTATAAAATTCTTGGAGGACTTGACAGGGTAGATGCTGAGAGGCTGTTTCTCCTGGCTGGATCAGTGCTGAGCCTTAGCTGAATACAATCTATATCAATGACTTAGATGATGACAATGACAATGAGAACTGAGTGTAATATATCCAAGTATACTGACCATACAAATCTCGGTGAACGTTAGCTACGAGGAGGATGCAAAGAAGCCACAAAGAGATATAGATCGATTGAGCGATTTGGCTGGAAGGTGGCAGATGGAGTATAAGGTAAGGAAATGTGAGATTATTCACTTTGCTAGCAAGAATGGAAAAGCAAAATATTTTCTCTAAGATGAGAAACTGTGAAATGGTGATATTCAGAGGGTTTTGGGTATCCTTGAACACGACGACGGAAAATTAACTTGCAGGTACAGCAAATAATTAGCAAAGCAAATAATTGGCTATCCTTTATTGCGAGGGTCTTGGAGTACAAGCGTAAGGAAGTCTTGCTGCAATTATACAGGGCTTTGGTGAGACCACACCTGGAATACTGTGCACAGTTTTAGTCTCCTTACATAAGGAAGGATATACTTGCCATAGAGGGGGTGCAACAAAGGTTCACTAGATGTATCCCTGGGACGAGACAGTTGTCCTATGAGGACACATTGAGTAGAGTGGTCCTTTAATCTCTGGTGTTTGGAAGAATGAGAGGTGATCTCATTGAAACATATAAAATTCTGAGGGGGTTTGACAGGGTAGATGTTGACAGGTTGATTCCCCCTGGCTGGAGAGTCTAGAACCAGGGGGCACAGACTCAGGATAATGGTTCAGCCATTTAAGACTGAGATGGAGGAATTTCTTCACTCAGAGGGTGGTGAATCTTTAGAATTCTCCACCCCAGAGGGCCATGGATGCTGAATCATTTAATATATTCAAGGCTCAGATTGATATATTTTTGGAAACTAGGGGCAACAAGAGATTATGGGGATTGGGCGGGAAAGTTGGGTTAGTGCAGAAGATCAGCTCGAGGGCCCATATGGCCTACTCCTGCTCCTATTTCTTAAGTTATTAAGGCATGTTTTCAATCGGTAGTTCCCATTATAAATGTGGGCATAATGGACAAAGCTAATGCAAACAGTGTGGCAACAATGTGACAACAAGAAGTAAGATGTTTCAGACAAGAAATGCACTCAGATATAATATTTTTAATATATGAATAGTCAACCTCTTTTGGCATTGCTCAAGGGGTGTTGAGACCGAGTGTAACCTTCAGGTGAAGAGTTAGAGTTAGAGTCTCGGATATAGGTATAGATCGATTCATACAAAATGGTACTGAATCAAAGGCAGACATAATTACAATTACAAGTTTCACTGTGGGTACGGTAGCATAGTGAATATGTTACTGGACTAGTAATCCAGAGACATGAGTTCAAATCCCACCACGAAAATTTAAACCCACTTACTTAAATAAATCTGAAATAAAAAGCTAGTACAGGTCGCACCTCCCCTTATCCAGCATCCTCGGGACCTGGCCTGTTCTGGATAAGGGAATTTTCCGGACGAGGGGTGGTCATGTTAAATTGGATGGTACAGGTGCTGAGCAAGGGTATATCGGGGCTGGCTGGCTTGGGGCTGGGAGTGCGGCAGAGAGATCATGGTGGGCGGTGGGGATGGGTTAGCAGTGGATCGCGGGGTCAAGCCAGCAATCGCAGGAGTCAGCTACGAGGAAGGACTTCAATTTGTTATGTCGAAGTTCTGCGCATATGCCACCCGGTGGCCAGGAAAGGTTCTGGATAAGGGAGATTCAACCTGTATCAGCAATGGTGAATTAAATGACTGGATTGTTGTTAAAAACCCATCTGGTTTACCACTGCCCCTTAGGGATGGAAATCTGGCCTATAGGTGACTCCAGACCCACAGCAATGTGGGTTTCTCTTAACCACCCTACGAAATGGCCCAGTACTCAGTTGTACCAAACCACTCCGAAAATAGACCTTGAACCCACACGGACTGTACGGGTTCAAAACGCCGTCTCATCATCACATTCTCAAGGGCAATTAGGGATGTGCAATAAGTGCCGGATTTGCCAGCGATGCCCACATCCCGATAATTAATTTAAAAGAAACTTGGTGGAATGGCAATTTTATGAAACAAGAGTGAACCTATCAGAAAAATAACGAAGTAAGGGAACTGCACCGGTCTATGGAAAAATAACTTGTTAACACTAAATTTATTGATAATGTGCAAGTCAATTCAATTGTATTTTAACGTATAATGGCATAATGCAGAATTGTGTGGATAGTCACATGGAGTGAGTGAGAGATATGTATAAAACTGACAGTTTGTGATGTATCTTTGGTATTGTAAAAGCCTAAGATAGTGACCTCAGATCTCTCACACATTTCAATCTTCAACCAAACCATCATCAAGATTTAAAGTCATTAGTCGAAGGGTTGGAGTGGATTTGAGAATTTTTTTCATGCAGAGGACGGTGGGGGTCTGAAGCTCGCTGCCTGAAAGGGTGGTAGAGGCAGAAACCCATATCATATGTAAAAATACTTGGATATGCACTTGAAGTGCCGTAACCTACAGGGCTACGGACCAACAGCTGGAAAGTCGGTTTAAGCTGGATAGCTTTTTGTCGGAAGGAACGGACACAACAGGTCGAATGGCCTCTTTCTGTCCCATGAATTTCAACGATTCTAAGTGTGATAGGAAGTTTTATTTTTAAGTATGTTTAAGTAGCTGCATACTTAATACATCTGTGACACCTGATGTTCATGGTATAAGAAGCTTATTACTCTTAATTATCCCTTTATTAAGCTTGAGTATAGAAGATTAAGGAGTGATGCAGTTGAGGTGGTTAAGATGATTAAAAGGAGTTGATAGGGTAGATAGAAAGAAACTGTTACCTCTGGTGGGGATAGTCCAGAACAAGGGGGCAGCACCTTAAAATTAGAGACAGGCTATTCAGGGGTGATGTCAGGAAGCATTTCTTCACACAAAGGGGAGTGGAAATCTGGAACATTCTCTCCCAAAAAGCTATTGACACTGGAGTGGGGGGGGGGTCAATTACAAACCTGAGACTGATAAGTTTTTATTGGGTATGGGTATTAAGGGTTATGGAACCAAGGCGTGTAGATGGAGTTCCGATACGGATCAGCCAAAATCGAAGTGAGTGGCGGAACAGGCTCGAGGTGCTGAATGCCCCCCTTCCATTCCTATGTTCCGATTGATTTGGGGAATCAAATTATTGATCAGGACCCCGCCTCTTTAACAACTGTGAGTGCAGGAATGTGTTATGACGGGATCGGGAACTGGCAGCACCAAGACGGGCCGAGATTGAAATGGGATCAGGGTCTTAACTGCGATGCTGACCCCTGATGTGCAGATATTAATGAGGCATCCGCCCATTTCCTGTGGATCTCCAGCCCCCTAAATTGAGGCTCCCCCCTCCACACGGATTGGATCCCACCATCACTGCGTGTCACACAATTACACCCAGGCTCGGCTTGGCTTTTAATAGGTTTATTTATGAGAATAATAAGCATTTTATATTTCAATTCAGTGCAATTGATTCAGGGAAGACATCATTCAAAATGGTAGCACTCAACATGCAAGGGCGCAGTGACTAAAAACAGTTTAATGGCTTCACCGGATGACCTTAGGGAGGAGGTGTTATAACAGACCTATCGTACGACGCAGGGATGGTGCCTATCGTAACCCAATGTTCACAGAGTTCCACGCTTAACGTCTGATTGCTACTTCCCTTGTACACTTTCATAGGAAGATAGGAACAGGAGGAGGCCATTCAGCATCTCGAGCCTTTTCCAGCATTCAATGAGATCATGTCTGATCTGTTGCCGAACTCCTTGGCCCCGATCCCTGGATGCCGTTGGTTAACAAAAATCTGTCAATCTCTGATTTAAAATTAAGAATTGATCGAGCATCAATTGGTGTTTGCAGAAGAGAGTTCCAAACTTCTGTCACTCTGTGTCTAGAAATGTTTCCTAACTTCATCCTGTTAGGTCTGGCTCTTATTTTTAGACTGTGCCTTCTAGTCCGAGGCTCCCCAGCAGTGGAAATAATTTCTCTCTATCTCCCGTATCAATTCCCCTTAATATCTTGAAATCTTCAATCAGATCACCCCTTAATCATCTAAATTAGAGGGAATACAATCCTAGTTTGTGTAATCGCTCCTCGTAATTTAACCCTTGGCGTCCAGGTATCATTCTGCATTTTACTCCAGCTGGTGGATCCTCTCATCTGCCGTCCTTCCTTGATTCATGTTCATGAGCTCACACGGTGAGTGACGCAGGGGGAGGGAAATGGATGTCGGGCAATTAATGGGCGATAGGCCTCACTGCCCGCCTTTGACCCCTTTCTCTGCCACAACCTCACCCGATTTCACGGAGGAATGAGGAGGAGGATCCAGTCCAGAAGATGCCATGCAACTATTAAAAGAGCAGGGAGTGCTCCTGGAAACCCAGCTAACATTCCTCTCACAACCAACACCTATCCAAACTGGTCATTTGTCTCATTGGTGTTTGTGGGAGCTTGCTGTGCACAAATTGGCTGCCGCATTTCCTGCTTTACAACAGTGACTACATTTCAGCTGCGAGCTGCTTTGGGATGTCTTTATGTTGTGAATCAATTTATCTGTTACCCACGCTCCCTCCTCCATTTGTTGAAATGAAAAACCCATGGGGTAGACCAGTCGTAGATCAGTGGGCAGCACCCACACCTCTGAGTCAGAAGGTTGTGGGTTCAAGTCCCACTCCAGGAATTTGAGCACACAAATCTAGGCTGACGCTCCCAGTGCAGTACTGAGGGAGTGCTGCACTATTGGAGGTGCCGTCTTTTGGGTGAGACGTTAAACCGAGGCTCTGTCTGCTCTCTCAGGTGGACATAAAAGATCCCTTGGCACTATTTCGAAGAAGAGCAGGGGAGATATGCCCGGTGTCCTGGTCAATATTTATCCCTTAATCAACATGACTAAAACAGATTATCTGCTCATCCCTGAGATGGTACACACTGTGCCATGGTGCACCAGTGTGGAGGGACTGGATGGTTAAGTGGTGGATAATCACATGGACTGCTTTGTCCTGGATGGCGTGGGGCTTCTTGAGTGTTGTTGGAACTGCACTCATCCAGGCAAGTGGAGAGTATTCCATCACACTCCTGATGTGTGCCTTGTAGATGTTGGAAGTGTTAGATGAGATAAATCTCAAACAGTGAGAGGAATTAGAAAATCTAAACGGTACATAGAACTGCTCCAGTGATAATTAGCCCTGAACAGCCCAGCTTCACCTTCTGTCCTCCCCTATCTCTGTTAACTCAAACTGCCCCTTTCACGCACTGACTCACTTTCCCATAACTCTGTTTTTAAATTCACTTTTAGTTAGTTGTACGAGATGAGCAGAATCCCAGCCGGGTACCGCTGCCTAGACTCCACCCCCACCTTTGCGGGCAGCTTCTGGGTGAAACCGATGAGTTGACAAGTTCTCCTTCGGTTTTAATTCTTTGGTGAGCTTCAGAAACAGATGAATGGGCTGTGTGATGGCTCGCCTCATCTCCTCCCTGAACTTAGCCTGGGTGAGAGCGTAAATGCAGGTGTTGGTGCAGGAGTTCAGGTACATCAGCATGTGGCCGACCTGCATGACGATGACCATGGGGCCCATGTCCAGCAACATCTCCTGGAACACAAAGACCACCACTCTGGTCATCCACAGCACGATGAAGCTGCCCGATATGGCGAAGAGCAGGATGATGGACCTTCTCCGGTTCTCATCTCCGGGTCAACTTGCTTCCCATCGCCACCTTGACCCCGGAATGCCCTGCGGACCCGACTGGCCACGAGAACGTACCTGACGGTGAGAGCGTTGAGCAGCAAGATGCACACGTAGGGAATGAGAGGGGTTAAGATGGTACAGGACCAAAGGTATGCTGCCCAGGGGGTTTTGGTACAAAGGTTGCGGAGCCTGCAGACTGGGAATGTGCCGCGGGCATCAACGGCTACGTAGGTGAAGTAGCGCGGGATATTGCGCAGGTAGCTCACCATGCACACAGTCGTTATCACCCCGGTCGCTGTTCCCACCGTGCAGTATCTCGCTTTCCATTTCTGCAAAGAAATGGCGACAAATCGATCAAGGGTGAAGGCCACGGTGAGCCAGACCGAGCAGTCCACCACCGCAGCATTCATGATGCTGTTCAGTCTGCATACGTGGTAATGGGTGAGGATCGAGAAGGGGAAGTAGAGAGATCCCAGGTAGTTCAACATCACACAGAAGATGATGACCAGCAAGTCCACCGCTGCCATGGAGACCAGGTAACGGCCCGTGCATCTGGCGAGGCCACAGCTCCCACGGGAGAGAATCACGATGGTCATTAAGTTAGCTGCCAGAGAGGGAAAGACAGGGGAAAGTTAGTAATTACACCCACACCATGTGTTATAGGGCATGTTACATGAGGGAGAGATACCCTCGCGTAGCAACTGTTGACAATTCTCCCTAGCAACAGCCAGTATTCAAGATTGATTATGGCCATGGGATGTTTATAGTACGCCTTAATAGTATGTTTCGATCATAACTTTTATGTTCTCAACAACTCGGGCACTGCAACTTATGTGAAAGGCTGTTGATGTTCGCATAATGTAGAGAAATGTAAACTTGCGTGCGTAAGAATCAGCATTGACCAGAGACTATCATGTAAAGGTAATGAGTAGGAGACAGTGTGATGAAACTTGGTTTCAACACAGTGAAGATGCAAAGAGGGAGTGAGGAAACTTGGCAGGAGAGGACATTTCTAAGTTAGGTTAGAGACAGAGTTTGGAAAATAGTAATGAGAGAATGATTGGCTGTCAGTATAATAAATATTTATTTTATAGCCGTACAAACTGCATGGATTCTAGTTCACTTATAGCTCTCATTATCCAATGTTCAGCATACACGTAAAGAGCAGCCATTGTCCATCACTCAGTGAAATACAATTGGTCCAACTCGGTCCATCGCTCAATCAGCACTCATTGTTCAACTCACTTCATCACTCAATGAGATCCCATTGTCCAACGCTCTTCATCACTCAATGAGATCCCATTGTTCAACTCAGGCCCTCACTGAATGTGCTCTCATTGTTCAACTGTCTCCATCATTAAATGAGCTCCTATTGTACAACTCTCTAACAGTCACTCAATGGACTTGCATTTTCCAACTCACTCCCTCACTCAGTGGCCTCCCATTGCACAACTCTCTACCTTACTCAATGATCTCCCATTATCCAATCACAACCAGTCACTCCATTAGTCTCCCTTTCCAACTCTCTACATCAGGGAGGGAAAACATCCTCTCTGCATCGACCCTGTCAAGCCGCCTCAGAATTTTATACATTTCAATAAGATCACCTCTCATTCTTCCAAAATCCAATGAGTATAGGCCCAACCTGCTCAACCTTTCTTCATAAGACAACCCCTTCATCTCAGGAATTAACCGAGTGAATCTTCCCTGAACTGCCTCCAATGCAAGTATATCCCTCCTTAAATAAAGAGACCAAAACCGTACGCAGTACTCCAGGTGTGAACTCACCAACAGTTTCAGTTGTGACAGGACTTCTCTACTTTTATACTCCATCCCTCTTGCAATAAAGGCCAACATTCCATTTGCCTTCTTAATTATTTGCTGAGTATTTTCAGTATTTTCGGTTTTTAATTATGAAAGGGAAATCATGTTTGACAAATCTATTAGTGTTTTTTGAGGGTGTAACTAGCACGGTAGATAAGGAGGAACCAGTGGATGTAGTATATTTAGAATTTCAGAAGGCATTCGATAAGGTGCCACACAAGAGGTTGTTACACAAGATTAGGGCGCATGGGGTTGGGGGTAACATGAGTAGCATGGATTGAGGCTTGGTTAATGGACAGATAATAGAGAGTAGGAATAAACAGGTCATTTTCAGGCTGGCAGGGTACAACTAGTGGAGTGCTACAAGGATCAGTGCTGGGGCCTCAGCTATTTACAATCTATGTTAATGACTTAGATGAGGGGACTGAGCATAATATATCCAAGTTTGCTGCTGATACAAAGCTAGGTGAGAATGTAAGCTGTGAGGAGGATGCAATGAGGCTACAAGGGGATAGGAATGGTTAAGTGAGTGAGCAAGAAGTTGTTGGGGTAAAGTATAATGTGGGGAAATGTGAAATTATAGGTAGAATGGTAAAGCAGAATTGGGAAATGTTGATATACAAAGGGATTCGGATGTCCTTGAACACAAATTACAGAAAGTTAACATGGAGGTACAGCAAGCAATTAGGTAGGCAAACCTTTATTGCAAAGGGCGTGGACTAGAAGAATAAGAATGGCTTGCTGCAATTGTATAGGGATTTGGTGAGACCACACCTGGAATACATTGCACAGTTTTGATCTGTTTACCTAAGGAAGGATATGCTTGGAGGTGTAACGTTGGTTCACTGGATTGATTCATGGAGTGAGAGATTGAGTCCTATATTCTCTGCATTTTCGAATGTTGAGAGGTGATAAAATTGAAATTTATATAATTCGTAGCGGGCTTGACAGTGTCATTGGCGAGAGGCCATTTCGTGTGACTGGAGAATTTAGAGGTCATATCCTCAGGATAATTGGTTGGCCATGTAGGACTGAGATGAGGAGAAACTTCTACACTCAAAGTGTTGTGATTCTTTGGAAATCTGTACCACAGAGGGCTGTGTATGCTCAGTGATTGGGTACAATCAAGGCTGATAACAATAGATTTAAGGGATTAAGAAGTTTGCAGATGAGGCGAAAATCAGCCGTGTAATGAAGAAGAAAGCTGTAGACTGCAGGAGGATATTATTGTACTAGTCAGGTGGGCAGAACAGTGACGAATTGAATTTAATCCAGAGAAGTGTGAGGTAATGCATTTGGGCAGAGCTAACAAGGAAAGGGAATACATATAAAATGGTAGGACACTGAGAAGTGTAGAGCAACAAAGGGACCTTGGAGCGCATGTCCACAGATCCCTGAAGGTAGCAGACCAGGTAGATAAGGTGGTCAAGAAGACATATGGAATGCATGCCTTTATTAGCTGAGGCATGGAATATAAAAGCAGGGGGCTTATGCTTGAAGTGTACAAAACACTGGTTAGGCTACAGCTGGAGTACTGCATGCAGTTCTGGTCACCGCATTACAGGAAGGACATGATTGCGCTGGAGAGGGTACCGAGCAGATTTACGAGGATGTTGCTGGGAGTGGGCAATCTTAGCTATGGGGACAGATTGAATAGGCTGGGTTTGTTCGGAGGATGAGGGGAGACCACATTGAGGTGTATACAATTATGAGGGACCGAGATATAGTGGATAGAAAGGGCCTATTTCCCTAAGCAGAGGAGTCAACAACCAGGGGGCATACATTTAATGTAATTGGTAGAAGGTTTCGAGGGGATTTGGGGGGAAATTTCTTCACACAGAAGTTGTGGAGGCATGGAACTCACTGCCTGAAAGGATGGTAGAGGCAGATGCCCTCACCACATTTAAAAAGTACTTGGATGTGCACTTCAAGTGTTATAACCTGCAGGGTCCTAGAGCTGGAAAGTGGGATTAGGCTGGATAACCTCTTGTTGGCCGGAGCGGACACGATGGGCCGAAATGGTCTCCTTCCGTGCTGTAAATGTCTATGATTCTATGATTCTAAAGGATCAAGGACTTTGAGGATAGGGTGGGAAAGTCATTCAACCATGATCTTACTGAGTGGTGGAGCAGGCTCGAGGGGCCGTATTGTCTACTCCTGCTCCTATTTCTTATATTCGTCATTGACCAACTCACTCGATTACTCAGTGAGCTGCCATTGTCCAACTATCTATGGCACTCAATCAACTGCCACTGCCTGGCTCCCATCAGCAATCACTAAGCTCCCACGTACAAGCTCTCCCAGTCACTGAATGGCGCCCCTAGTATCCAATTCCCACCATAAATCAATGTTTCCAGTCTCCAATCTCTAACAGTCTCTGAATGAGCCTCCAGTTTCCAAATCCCACCAGTCAATCAATGTTCCAATTGCCCAACTCTCTCCCTCATTCCATGAGATCCCTTTGTCTTTCTCACCACCTCACTCGGTGAGCTCTGGTTGGCCAACTCTCTGCATCAGTCAATGGGCTCCCAATTGTCCCAATTCTCTGAGTCATTCAATAAGCTCCCATTTTCGAACTCTCATCATCAATCACAACTCCAGTTCCAGCTATCGTTCCATCACTCAATCAGCCCTTATGAACGAGTTCCCGTTGTCCATCTCTCCCCTCACTCAATTATTTTCCACTAACCAGCTCTCTGTCACTCACCGGTCTCCCATTTACTAACTTCCCTCACCAGTCAGAGCTCCAGTTGTCCAACGCTCTCTTTCACTCATTGGCGTTTCATTGTCCAACTCTCTCCATCACACAACGAGCTCCAATTGTCCAGCTCTCCCCATCTCTCAATGAGCTTCCTCTGTCCAACACACACAAATAAGCACCCAAAATATAATGAATTCACAAACACAGTTGCAAACACACACACACACACACACAGACACTGAAACAGGAACAAACTCACGCAGTTGCACGCACATACAATCACAGTCAAATACACAAACTCTCGCATATACACACTCGTAGACCAGTCAGCTTAACATCAGTGGTAGGAAAAATAATGGACAAATAATGGAATCCCTACGAAAGGAGAACATGGAAGAACATCTAGAAACCAAAAATATAATACGAATAATAAACCTGGATTTCAAAAGGGAAAGACTTACTTGACCACCTCATTGAATTTTTTGAAGAGTTAGCAGAGAGTAGACAATAGTGATGCAGTAGATGTCATTTATCTAAATTTTCAAAGACCTTCGATGTGGTACCCCATAATAGACCGATGAACAAGGTCAGAGAATGTGGAGTCTGGGGCAAGTAGCAGTATAGATAGCTAGCTGGCTACAAGACAGAAAGCAGAGAGTAGATGTAATGGATAGCTATTCACAGTGGCAGAAGGTGGGTATAGGTGTTCTACAACGATCAGTGCTGGGACCACTGTCGTTCACAATTTATATTCACGATTTAGACCTTGGAATCAAAAATACAATTTCTAAATTTGCTGATGACACCAAATAGAGGGGTCAGTCAATACTGAGTAGGACTGTAACACATTACAGGAGGACATTAATAAACTTGCAGAATGTGCATATAATTGGCAAATTAAGTTCACACAGATAAATGTGGGAGGAAGAATAGCGAGGTCCCTTATTACTTCGAAGGTGCAAGTCTAGGTGGGGTAGAGGAACAAGTGGATCTCGGAGTACAAATACACAAACCGATAAAGTAATGATATAGGTTAGCAAGGCCATAAAAAAAGCAAACACAGCCTAATTTCTAGAGGTATAGAATTGAAAAGTAGGGAAGTTATGCTGAACCTGTATCGAACTTTGGTAAGACCACACTTGGAGTACCGCGTACAGTTCTGGTCGTCATATTATAAAAAGTATGTCGAGTCACTGCAGAGGGTGTAGAGAAGATTTACAAGGATGATAAAGAACTGCAGGGGTCTACATATCAAGAAAGGATGAACAGGCTGGGTCTCTTTTCTCTTCAAACAAAGGCTGAGAGGTGACGTGATAGAGGTCTTTAAAGCTATGAAAGGTTTTGATAGGTTGGTACAGAGAGAATGTTACCACTTGTGCAGAAGAGCACAACTAAAGGCCATCAATATAAGACAGTCACCAAGAAATCCAATGGGGAATTCAGAAGAACATTTTTTACCCAAAGAGTGGTGAGAATGTGGAACTCGCTACCAGGCTGGACAAGCATATGAGGGAGAAGGGAATAGAGGATTATGCTGAAAGATTTAGATGAGGAAAGACAGGAGGAGGCTCGAGAGGAGCTTAAACGTCGGCATGGACTAGTTGGGCCGAATGACCTGTTTCGGTGCTGTATATCCTATGTATGTAATCCCCCCCACTCACACAAGACACAGACCGACACACACAGGCACAAGTACACACACAGCCACATGCATATAGACATTAAAACACATACACACTCACACAGTAGCTTGCACGTAGAAACACAGTCACGCAGGCACACGAAAATGCACAATAGCACACACTCAGAAACACGGTCACACATATGCTTACACGCATTCACACACTAGCATGCTCAAACAAATGCAGCCTCTCTCTCACACACACACACACACACACACACACACACACACACGCTCTCACACACATACACCCACACAACCACACATTCACAGGTTGCCAGTCATTAAAGAGGAGTTCCCCCATTTGGTGACTATCTGCTACTCACATACCGGCCAAACCGATGACTGCCAGGCAATGGTAGAACAGGTCCTGCGCTAGTAAGAATGCCAAGCTTCCCATCCTCGCAGAGAGTCCGTGACGTGTGTTGGAGCTGGAGACAGCAGCACACACTGACACACAGAGGCAGTGCTTTGGATGTAGCCTCTATTATATACTCAGGAGAATCTCCCAGTGAGACATCGAGCTCAGGGGAGGGGGGCTGGTACCAGCTGCAGTCAATGCAGCCGCACAATAGGTAAGTGACCTTAACTATCCTAATCCACGTGGAGAGCTTACTGTAATAACCTCAAACACACCCTGCAATAGCAGAGTCACCGAGTAATATTTAGAAGGTTCAGGGGCGGTTTCAACTAAATGGTATTATTTTGAGGCAGGTGCAGGAGAGTAGCAGGTCCTGGGCTGCATATTGACAAATCCTTGAAGGTGACAGGGCCACTTCATCTGGCAATTAAGAAAGTATATGAAGACTTGCTTTTGTAAATAGGGACATTGGATTCTAAAACAAGGAAGGCATGTAAACCCTCTACAAAAAACTGGTTAGGTCTCAGCTGGAGAATTGTGTCCAATTCTGTTCACCGTACTTTAGGAAGGATGTCAAGGCCTTGGAGAGGGTGCAGAGGCAGTTTACAAGGATAATACCAGGGAGAGGAAGCTCAGTTAAGTTGAGAGATTTGAGAAGCTGGGATTGTTCTGCTTCGGGCAGAGAAGTTTAACGACTGATCGAATAGCGGTATTCAAAGTTACGTCGGGTTTTGATAGAGCAACTAGCGACAAAGGGCTTCCTCTGGCAAGATGGCCAGGAACCATAGGACATAGATTAAATTAATTGTCAAAAGAGCGAGAGAGGAAATGATGAGAAACATTTTAACACAGAGGGTTGGTATGATCTGGAATACACTGCCTGAAAGGGTACTGGAGTCATATTCCATAAAACAAAATAAAAAGAAAGACTTGCATTAACATAGCGCTTTTTACGACCACCGGACGTCCCAAAACGCTTTGCAGCCAATGAAGTACATTTGGAATGTCGTCACTGCTGTGATGTGGGAAACACGGGAGCCAATTTGTGCACAGCAAGCTCCCACAAATAGCAATGTGATAATGAGCTGATAATCTGTTTCAGTGATGCTGATTTGAGGGTTAAATATTGGCCAGGACACTGGGGAAAACTCTCCTGCTCTTCTTCAAAATAGTGCCACAAGATCTTTTACGCAGACAGGGCCTCAGTTTAACATCTCATCATGAAAGATGCCATTTTTGTGCTCAAGTCCCTGGAATGGGACTTGAACCTGCAACCCTAGGAACTTTCACAGGAACTTTTAAGCACTTAGAAAGCCTCTAAATTGCAGAGAACCAATGTAATACAATCACAACAACGCCAGCGTTGTTTTGCCAAGAAATGCTGAGGGTCCCTTTTAAATAACGTCTACCCACTTGTACTGCCCGTGGTATGTGGGTGGGATCAGGAACTGCCAGCAACAACAAAGGCCGAGACAGAAATGGGGTTGGGGGGTTTATTGTCATGGGCGGTCCATCGAATGAGGATGACTTGCTTCCACATGAGTTCATAGATGTTTCAATGAAGGACCCGATGTTCCCATCCTGAACTCCAATTGAGGGGGTTAAAGATTCCTGTGTATGGATGTTTTTAACGTGTGGTGACCATTGCACATCAGCCAACACCCGGGATTGACAGAGCTAGGTCTTGGTCCAGTGGCAAGGGTTAACCAGGACGATTGGAGACCTGCTGTGCTGCATGGACGTAGTGTGCACATATATCGCAGTTTGGGCCGGCCCGAGCTACCCCTGGGCGCTCAGCTCTTCTGGGCCCCATACCCTAATTTGCCGCACCTCCACCATGATCTCTTGCTGCTCCTTTGCCACAATCATTCGCCGCACCTCAGCCAAAATTTCTCGCCGCTCTTCCGCCATGACCATTCACCGCACCTCTGCCACAATTTCTCGCCGCTCTTCCGCCATAAACATTCACAGAACCTCTGCACCAAACGTTCGCCGAACCTCCGCCACAATCACCCACCAAATCTCAGCCAGGATCCGTCATCGCTCCTCCACCTCGATTACTCGTCGCAAGTATCATGTATGTATGCTTGGGTTTACTAGTCACCAGGTGGCGCCACTGTTGGAGGTCATTGGGCTGTGCGCACGTGTGTGTGGCCCAGGTGTAACAAGCCAGCCATCTTGTACTGTAATCACTTTGGGCTTCAATAAAGTAGACCCAGGTTTGTACCTGTTCGGAGTTCACAGTATTCATTCCATTGAGTTATTGTATAAACAACATTTGGCGACGAGGTAACAAGAACCTTTGCATGCAAAAATGAGTACAATTGGAATTCTGGAGCGATTTGTGTAGGGAGAAGATTGGGCAGACATTGTAGCCTGCTTGAACCAGTACTTCATGGCCAACAAAATGGAGAAAGAGACAGACGCAGTTCGGCGCGGGCGTTCCTCCTCACGGTTTGTGGTCGGAAAATCTATCGACTCATAAAGAATCTCCTCTCGCCCTTATGTCCAATGGACAAGGACTATGAAACATTGTATGCCCTGGTACATGACCATCTCAAACCAGAAGAAGCTAGCATCATTGTTATATATGTAAACTTGTATATACTCTGCACAGCCACCAGAGGGTTCATCCCCTGGAGTCCCAAGGGATCCCATAATCCCTTGGGAGCACAGGTATTTATGGAAGGCTCACAGATTGGAGCAGCTCTCTGGAGACCTGCAATAAAGGACTGAGGTCACACTTTACTTTGAGCTCAAAGTATCCAGTCAGACTCTTTCTTCATACATAACAACTGGTGATGAGATACAGATAGCGAACCCAACGATGCAGACAACAGTGGGCATCCTGGAGATATTATCGGAGGGAGATGATTGGTTAACCTTTGTGGAGCGACTCGACCAATACTTTGTCGCCAACGAGCTGGAAGGAGAAGCGGACAATGCCAAAAGAAGGGCGATTCTCTTCACCGTCTGCGGGGCACCAATGTTTGGCCTCATGAAAATTCGGCTTCCTCCAGCGAAACCCACAGAGAAATCATTGATGATTTGTGCACACTGGTCTGAGAGCATTTGAATCCGAACGAAAGCGTTTTGATGGCAAGGTAGTGGTTCTACACCTGCAAAAGGTCTGAAGGCCAGGAAGTGGCGAGTTATGTCGCGGAGCTAAGACGCCTTGCAGGACATTGCAAATTTGAAGGACATTTGGAGCACATGCTAAGAGACATGTTCGTACTTGACATTGGCCACGAAACAATACTTCGCAAATTCTTGACTGTAGAGACCCCAACCTTGATTAAGGCCACAGCGATAGCCCAGGCGTTCATTGCCACCTGTGACAATACCAAGCAAATCTCTCAGCACACAAGTGCTGCTACAAGTACCATGAACAAAGTGATGTTGTTTTCAAATCGCAACGTACAGGGCAGGCCCCCACGCCTGCAGCTGCACATCCGCAGATATCTCAGAGTCCACCATCAAGGGTGATGAATGGAAGGCCATCAACACCTTGTTGGCGCTGTGGGGGTGATCATCATTTCTATTCATGCCGCTTCAAAGGGTACGTTTGCAACACCGAAACATAGAAACATAGAAAATAGGTGCAGGAGGAGGCCATTCGGCCGTTCGAGCCTGCACCATCATTCAATTAGTTGATGGCTGAACATGCAACTTCAGTACTCCATTCCTGTTTTCTCGCCAAACCCCTTGATCCCCCTAGTAGTAAGGACTACATCTAACTCCTTTTTGAATATATTTAGTGAATTGGCCTCAACAACTTTCTGTGGTAGAGAATTCCACAGGTTCACCACTCTCTGGGTGAAGAAGATTCTCCTCATCTCGGTCCTAAATGGCTTAAACCTTATCCTTTGACTGTGAGTCCTGGTTCTGGACTTCCCCAACATTGGGAACATTCTCCCTGCATCTAACCTGCCTAAGACCATCAGAATTTTAAAAGTTTCTATGAGATCCCCACTCATCCTTCTTAACTCCAGTGAATACAAGCCCAGTTGATCCAATCTTTCCTGATATATCAGTCCCGCCATCACCTGAATCAGTCTGGTGAACCTTGGCTGCACTCCCTCCATAGCAAGAATGTCCTTCTTCAAGTTAGGAGACCAAAATTGTACACAATACTTCAGGTGTGGCCTCATCAAGGGCCTGTACAACTGTAGTAGCACCTCCCTGCCCCTGTGTTCAAATCCCCTCGCTATGAAGGGCAACATGCCATTTGCTTTCTTAACC
The DNA here is from genome assembly GCF_044704955.1 of Pristiophorus japonicus. Lineage (NCBI taxonomy): Eukaryota > Metazoa > Chordata > Chondrichthyes > Pristiophoridae > Pristiophorus > Pristiophorus japonicus. Next base: position 23,212,100 of record NC_092011.1, on the reverse strand, counting down.
ACCTGCTGTACCTGCATGCCAACCATCAATGACTGATGTACCATGACACCCAGGTCTTGTTGAACCTCCCCTTTTCCTAATCTGTCACCATTCAGATAATAGTCTGTCTCTCTGTTTTTACCACCGAAGTTTATAACCTCACATTTATCCACATTATACTTCATCTGCCATTCATTTGCCCACTCACCTAACCTATCCAAGTCACTCTGCAGCCTCATAGCATCGTCCTCGCAGCTCACACTGCCACCCAACTTAGTGTCATCCGCAAATTTGGAGATACTACATTTAATCCCCTCGTCTAAATCATTAATGTACAATGTAAACAGCTGGGGCCCCAGCACAGAACCTTGCGGTACCCCACTAGTCACTGCCTGCCATTCTGAAAAGTACCATTTACTCCTACTCTTTGCTTCCTGTCTGTCAACCAGTTCTCAATCCACGTCAGCACACTACCACCAATCCCATGTGCTTTCACTTTGCATATTAATCTCTTGTGTGGGACCTTGTCGAAAGCCTTCTGAAAGTCCAAATACACCACATCAACTGGTTCTTCCTTGTCCACTCTACTGGAAACTCCCTCAGAAAATTCCAGAAGATTTGTCAAGCATGATTTCCTTTTCACAAACCAATGCTGACTTGGAACTATCATGTCACCTCTTTCCAAAAGCGCTGCTATGACATCCTTAATAATTGATTCCATTATTTATCCCATCATCGATGTCAGGCTGAACGGTCTATAATTCCCTGTCTTCTTTCTCCCTCCTTTTTTAAAAGTGGGATTACATTGGCTACCCTCCACTCCATATGAACTGATCCAGAGTCTATGGAATGTTGGAAAATGACTGTCAATGCATCCGCTATTTCCAAGGCCACCTCTTTAAGTACTCTGGGATGCAGACCATCAGGCCCTGGGGATTTATCGGCCTTCAATCCCATCAATTTCCCCAACAAAATTTCCCGACTAATATGGATTTCCCTCGGTTCCTCCTTTTTACTCGACCCTCTGATCACTTTTATATCCGGAAGGTTGTTTGTGCCCTCCTTACTGAATACCGAACCAAAGTACTTGTTCAATTGGTCCGCCATTTCTTAGTTCCAAGTTATGACTTCCCCTGATTCTGACTGCAGGGGACCTACGTTTGTCTTTACTAACCTTTTTCTCTTTACATATCTATAGAAGCTTTTACAGTCCATTTTAATGTTCCCTGCAAGCTTCCTCTCATATTCTATTTTCCCTGCCCTAATCAAACCCTTTGTCCTTCTCTGCTGAGTTCTAAATTTCTCCCAGTCCCCGGGTTCGCTGCTATTTCTGGCCAATTTGTATGCCACTTCCTTGGCTTTAACACTATCCCTGATTTCCCTTGATAGCCTCTGTTCAGACACCTTCCCGTTTTTATTTTTACACCAGATAGGGATGTACAATTGTTGTAGTTCATCCATGTGGTCTCTAAATGTCTGCTATTGCCCATCCACTGTCAGCCCCTTAAGTATCATTTGCCAATCTATCCTAGCCAATTCTCGCCTCATACCTTCAAAGTTACCCTTCTTTAAGTTCGGGACCATGGTCTCTGAATTAACATTTCATTCACCATCCTAATGTAGAATTCCACCATATTATGGTCACTCTTCCCAAGGGGCCTCGCACAACGAGATTGCTCATTAATCCTTTCTCATTACACAACACCCAGTCTAAGATGGCCTCCACTCTCGTTGGTTCCTCGACATATTGCTCTAGAAAACCATCCCTTGTGCACTCCAGGAAATCCTCCTCCACCGTATTGGTTCCAGTTTGGTTAGCCCAATCTATATGCATATTAAAGTCACCCATTATGGGAAATATACGCTGGAACTGGGACGATGTCCGAGCGCTCTCCCCCGCTGACGACGCTTTGTGTGCCCAGGTCTTAAACAAATTCCGCTCGCTGTTCCAACCAGGCATCGGGAAGTTCCAAGGAGCAAAAGTGCAGATCCATCTAATTCCAGCGGTGCAACCCATTCATCACAATGCGAGAGCAGTACCGTACATGATGAGAGCAACGGTAGAGATCGAGCTAGACCGGCTGCAAAGAGAGGGCATAATTTTACTGATCAAATTTAACGATTGGGCCAGCCCGATCGTCCCAGTCCTCAAGGGAGAGGGCACCGTCAGAATCTGTGGCGTTTACAAAGTAACTATCAATCATTCTCCCTGCAGGACCAATGCCCACTACCAAAGGCCGACGACCTCTTTGCAAAGCTGGTGGGAGGAAAGACATTCACGAAACTAGACTTGACTTCAGACTACATGACGCAGGAGCTGTAGGAATCCTCGAAGGGCCTCACCTGCATCAACACACACAAAGGTCTCTTCATTTATAACAGATGCCAGTTTGGAATTAAATCAGTGTTGGCGATATTCCAGAGAAACATGGAAACCTTACTGAATTTGGTCCCGTGCACGGTGCTCTACCAGGACAACATCTTGATCACAAGTCGGGACAAAGTTTAGCATCTGTAGAACCTGGAGGAGGTTCTTAGTCAACTCAACTGCGTGAGGCTCAGGTTACAATGCTCGCAGTGCACTTTCCTGGCACCTGAAGTGGAGTTCCTGGGGAGGAGGATTGCGGCGGATGGCATTAGGCCCATCGACTTGAAGACGGATGCAATCGTGAACACACCAATGCCCCAGAATGTGATGGAGCTGCGGTCGTTTCTAGGACTGCTGAACTATTTTGGTAACTACTTACCGAGTCTCAGCACATTGTTAGAATCACTGCATGCCTTACTGCATAAAGGGGATGGATGGGTATGGGGCACAAGCCAAGAAAATACCTTGTAAAAGCAAGAAAATTGTTCTGCTCAAACTAATTGCCTGTCTTGTATGATCTATGTAAGCGTTTGGTACTAGCATGTGAAGCGTCGTCACACGATGTCGGTTGTGTATTGCAACAATCTAATGATTTTGGGACATTGCAACTGGTTGCTTACATATCCAGGAGTCTGTCTAAGGCTGTGAGAGCCTACCGCATGTTTGAAAAAGATGCGTTAGTGAGTGTCAATGGGGTAAAGAAAATGCATCAATATCTGTTTGGGCTAAGATTTGAATTGGAAACTGACCATAAGCCACTCATATCCTTGTTTTTGGAGAGTAAAGGGATAAATACCAATGCATCGGCCCACATCCAGAGATGGGCGCTCACGTTGTCCGCAAACAACTATGCCATCTGCCATAGACCAGGAACATAAAACTGTGCCGATGCTCTCAGCAGGCTGTCATTGTCCACCACGGGGGTCGAAATGGCGCAGCCCACAGATTTAGTCATGGTTATGGAAGCATTTGAGAGTGATCAATCACCCGTCACAGCCCGACAGATTAAAACCTGGACGAGCCAGCACCCTTTACTGTCCCAAGTTAAAAACTGTGTCCTTCACGGGAGCTGGTCCAATGTCGCAGTGCTAATGCAGGAAGAGATAAAGCTGTTCCAGCGGCGCAAAGAGGAATTGTGTATACAGGCAGACCGCGTTCTGTGGGTTAATCGGCTAATGGTTCCCAAGAAGGGCAGAGAGACCTTAATCAATGACCTCCACAGTACCCACCCAGGCATCGTAATGATGAAAGCGATAGCCAGATCCCATGTGTGGTGGTCCGTTATCGATGCAGACTTAGAGTCCTGTGTGCACAGATGCAACACATGCTCGCAGCTGAGCAATGTACCCAGGGAGGCGCCACTCAGTTTATGGTCTTGGCCTCCAAACCGTGGTCTAGGGTCCATGTCGACTATGCAGGCCCGTTCTTGGGTAAAATCTTCCTAGTGGTTGTAGATGCTTACTCCAAATGGATTGAATGTGAGATAATGTTGGCATTCACGTCTGCTGCCACCACTGAAAGCCTGCGGGCCATGTATGCCACGCACGGCCTGCCTGATGGCCTTGTGAGCAACAACGGGCCATGTTTTACGAGTGCTGAGTTCTAAGAATTTATGACCCGCAACGGGATCAAACATGTCACATCTGCCCCACTTATACCAGCATCCAATGGCCAGGCAGAGATAGCAGTGCAAAACATCAAGCAGGGCTTGGAAAGGGTAATGGAAGGCTCACTGCAGACTCGCCTATCCAGAGTCCTGCTTAGGTACCGCAAGAGACCCCTCTCGCTCACCGGGATCCCACCTGCTGAACTGCTCATGAAAAGGGCACCTAAGACAAGGCACTCGTTATTTCACCCCGATCGACAAGAACAGGTAGAGAGCAGGTGGCCTCAACACAGTCAGTATCATGATAGCGCAAATATGTCAGCGAGATTGAAATCAATGATCTTGTATTTGTATTGAATTATGGACAAGATCCCAAATGGCTTCCCGGCACTTTCGTGGCCAAAGAGGGGAGCAGGGTGTTTCGGGTCAAACTGTCAAATGGACATTCACCGGAAACACTTGGACCAAATCAAACTCAGATTCACGGACTATCCTGAGCAACCCACTTTGGACCCTACCTTCTTTGACCCCCCAACATACACACCAGTGGCAACCGACACCACGGTTGGCCACAAAGCAGAAACCATCATCCACAACTACCCAGCAGAACTCACCACAACAGGCAGCCCAGCAAGGCCAGCTGCACAGCAGCCCTGCGAGGGACCAACAGACGACTCATCAATACCAGCATTTGCCCCGAGACGATCAACCAGGGCAAGAAGGGTCCCAGATCGACTCACCTTGTAAATAGTTACACTGTTGACTTTGGCGGGGAATGTTGTTATTGATGTAAATTTGCATATACTCTGTACAGCCACTAGAGGGCTCATCCCCTGAGTCCCAAGGGATCCCATAATCCCTTGGGAGCAAAGGTATTTAAGGAGGCCTCACAGGTTGGAGAGGCACTCTCGAAACCTGCAATAAAGGACTAAGGTCACACTTTACTTTAAGCTCACAGTATCCAGTCAGAATAATTTTTCATACAAAACAATCATCGCATGATATCGATTCTACACGCACGTTCGTTCTGAGGGCCAGGATGTATCGGGATTTGTTGCCGACCTAAGACATCTGGCTGATCCATGTAAGTTTGAAACTGTGTTGGCAGACATGCTGTGGTACTTCATTGTGATCGGCATCAACCACGAGATGATCCTGTGTAAGCTACCAGCGGCGGAGGCACTGGATTTGAGCAAGACCATCACGAATGCCCAATCATGTGTGATGGCAGACAAAAGCTAAAAGCAGATATCATTGAAAAATCAGAACTCGACAAGTACTGTAAACAAGATGGTATTGTCGTTTGGCAGAGCTCCGTATATAAGGGCCTACCTGACTGCATATGTGAAACCTGTGGCTGCTCAAAGTCCGCCAACAGGAATGCATCTGATATCACCATGTTGGCGTTGTGGGAAAAATCATCAGTATCATCAGTGTCAGATTAAACAGTGTATTTGTAAAGGCTGTTCGAGAGTGGGGCATTTCCAGCGCATGTGTCCTCAACTGAGCAAGCGTGCTGCGACACACCACATGGAGGATGACGGTCAGTCTAGCGTGGATGCAGATGTGCAATCCGAGATATCAGAGGAGGAAGTGTATGGAGTGTATTCATTCCTAACAAAGAGTCAACCGATAATGATTAATGTAAATCTTAATGGTGTGCCGGTATCAGTGAAATTGGACACAGGTGCGAGTCAATCAATAATGAGCCAGAGGATATTCGACAGGCTGTGGGATACGAAGGCTGTGAGGCCTAAGCGGAGTCAATACCAATCAATGCCAAGTTGTGTACGTACACTAAAGAAATCATAACAGTGATTGGCAGTGTAATAATCAAGGTGTCGTTTGATGGTGTGGTTCACGATGTACCGTTATGGATTGTTCCAGGCAATGGTACAATGCTGTTCGGCAGGAACTGGTTAGAAAAAATCAAATGGAACTGGAACCAGATCAAAGCGTTGTCGTCGGAGGAGGATACTCCATGTACTCCCCTCGCTATTTGAACCAGGCGTCGGCAATTTCACAGGAGCCAAGGTGCAGATCCACATGGACTTGGAAGCAAAACCCGTCTCCATCATAAAGCTCGGGCAATTCCGTACATGATGAGGGAGAAGGTCGAAATCGAGCTGGACAGGCTCCAGCATGAAGGGAGCATATCACCGGTCAAATTTAACGACTGGGCCAGCACCATTGTTCCCGTTTTGAAAAGTGATGTCACTGTCAGGATTTGTGGAGATTACAAGGTTACGATCAATCGAGTTTTGAAACAGGACCAATACCCGTTACCGAAGGCTGTTGACCTGTTTGCAACGCTAGTCGTGGGGGAAGTCGTTCTTAAAACTGGATCTGACATCGGTATACATGACACAGGAGCTTTTCAACACATCGAAGAAACTTACGTGCATTAACACTCATAAAGTACTGTTTATCTACAACAGGTGCCCTTTTGCAATTCGCTCAGCTGCAGCCATTTTGCAGAGGAACATGGAGAGTCTACTGAAGTCTGTCCACAGAACCATCATGTTCCAAGATGACATATTGGTCCCGGGATGACAGGACTGACATATGAAGAAAGACTGGATCGACTAGGCCTATATTTAATGGAATTTAGAAGAATGAGATGGGATCGCATAGAAACATATAAAATTCTGATGGGATTGGACAGGTTAGATCCAGGAAGAATGTTCCCGATGTTGGGGAAGTCCAGAACCAGGGGTCACAGTCTAAGGATAAGGGATAAGCCATTTAGGACTGAGATGAGGAGAAACCTCTTCACTCAGAGATTTGTGAGCATGTGGAATTCTCTGCCACAAAAAGTTGTTGAGGCCAGTTCGTTAGATATATTCAAAAGGGAGTTAGATGTGGCCCTTATGGCAAAAAGGATCAAGGGGTATGGAGAGAAAGCAGGAATGCGGTACTGAAGTGCATGATCAGTTATGATCATATTGAATGGTGGTGCAGGCTCGAAGGGCCGAATGGCCTATTCCTGCAACTCTTTTCTATGTTTCTCTGTTTCTATAGTCACAGGTCGTGACTCTGCCGAACATCTGAAAAACCTGGAAGCGATACTACATCATCTGCACAAAGTGGGACTCAGACTGAAACGCTCGAAGTGCATCTTCATGGCACCAGAAGTCGAATTCCTGGGGAGGAAAATTGCTGCTGAGGGTATCAGGCCTACGGACCGAAAACCAAGGCCATCAAAAATGCACCTAAGCCTCAGAATATGACGGAGCTGCGTTCGTTCCTTGGTCTACTCAACTACTTCTGTAATTTCTTACCTAGATTGAGCAACTTATTAGAGCCACTGCACATGCTGCCAAGAAAAGGTGACAGCTGGTTTTGGGGTGCATGTCAAGATAGAGCTTTTGAGAAAGCTACTAATCTACTTTGCTCTAATAATCCCAATTCCTGTGGGATCTCCAGCCACCTAAATTGAGACCCCTTCCATCCCGCGCGAAAATCAGGAAGGGTGAACAACCAAAGGTAAATCAGAGGACCAATTCTCCACGCGGGTTGGGTCCTACCATCGCCATGTGTCACACAATTACTCCCAGGCTCAGCTTGGTTTTAAACAGATTTATTTATGAGAATAAACAACATTTTAGATTTAAATTCCACAACACAATCTGAGGAGAGAATGGCGAGGGCTGATTTGTAACGTTGGGTGATATCGAACCGGATTATCATTATACATCCCGCCCAATTCTCAATTCAGTTAATAGAAAAGACTGATTTGCATTTATGCCAATAAAGTTCATTTTAAAGTGCAGTCACTGTTGTAATGTAGAAAACACGCAGCCAATTTGCGCACAAACAGCAATGTGATAATGACCAGCTATCTTTTTTTTGTGGCGTTGGCTGAGCAATAAATATCAGCTCCAGGACATCGGGGATAACTGCCCGGCTCTTCTTCAGAATATTATCATGCGATCTTTCACGCTCACCTGTGAGGGCAGATGTGGCATCAGTTTCGAGTCTCATCCGAAAGATAGCACCTCCAACAGTGAAGCACTCCCTCAGTACTGCCCCTTCAACAGTGCAGCACTCCCTCAGTACTGCCCCTCCGACAGTGTGGTGCTCCCTCAGTACTGCCCTTCCGAGATGCGGTGCTCCCTCAGTATTGCCCCTCTGACAATGCGGTGCTCCCTCAGTACTGCCCCTCCAACAGTGCAGCACTCCCTCAGTATTGCCCCTCCGACAGTGCAGCGCTCCCTCAGTATTGCCCCTCTGACAGTGCAGCACTCAATGCTCTCTGAAGCGGCCCAGCAAACCACTAAAAAATCCAATTATGAAAATCCAATCAATGTCTTGCCACCATTTTTTCAAGGTAGTTGGGGTTGGGCAGGAAATGCAGCCACATCTCCAACTATTTATCTCTATCTATTTACCAATTTTACCCTCGGCCATGGCAATCACTGATGGGAAGAAAAGACAGATAGATTTGCATTTATATAGCACCTTTCAGAACATCAAGACATCCCAGGCATTTGACCGCCAATTAAATACTTTTAATAAGTAGATGCTGTTGTAATTTTTGGAATTGCAGCAGTCAATTTGCATACAGCAAGATCCCAGAAGCAGCGAATTGATAAAGACCAGGTTTGCCCACAGAATAAACGTACTAGGGCGGTGAAGCAGTTTGGGACACCCTTGGGATGAGATAAGGTGCTGCCAAATATCCTGCTGATGTCACGAATTGATGCAGTTCCAATAATTTGGTGCAAATATTACTCTCCCTGCATTGTGTATACCTCTGGGCACCACACTGTAGGAAGGATATCAAGGCCTTGGAGAGGGTGCAGAAGAGATTTACGAGAATATACCAGGGATGAGGGACTTCAGATCAGCGGAGAGGCTGTAGATACTGGGGTTGATCTCCTTAGAGTAGAGAAGGTTAAGGGAGGATATAATAGCGGTGTTCAAATTGTTGAAGGGATTTGATAGAGTAGTTAGGGAGTAACTGTTTCCACTGACGGGAGGAATGGTAACTAGGGGAGACAGATTTTAAATAATTGTCAAAAGTACAAAA